>NC_057808.1:391907470-392063582 GCF_018294505.1 Triticum aestivum
GGCGTCGAGGTCAGGGTCGGGGTCGGGGGCGGCGTCGAATTCGGGGGCGGGGGCGTCGAGGGTGTGCGGAGAGCGACGGGAGAGCGTGCAGCGGCCGACGGGCGACGGCGGCGGCGACAGCGGAGGAGTTTGATTTGGGGGAAGTGGCCATGGGGAAGAACGATCGCGCGGTTAAGTCAGAAGTAGCAGTAGCGCGTTCCAGGAAATGCGCTACTGCTAAGCTAGCTACAGCGTTTTCCTCGATACGCGCTACTGCTATTCCTTTCTATTTTTCCCCCTTTTTCATTTATTTTTCTTCACATTTTATTTTTTTCCTTTCACCTTTTTCTATTTCTTTCATTTTCATTTAATTTTCTATTTGCTTTCCATTTAATTTTATTTCCTTTAGCAGTAGCGCATTTCATCGTAAACGCGCTGCTACAAAGCAAGTAGCGGTAGCGCGGTTCTACGTAGATCGCTACTACTATGTGTAGCCAATCGGCTAAGCCGTCGGAATTTCAGTAGTAGCGCTTTTATCTTCAGGCGCGCTACTGCTACAATTGTATCTGTAGCGCCGTTTACAGCAGCGCGCTACTGCTACTTAGCACCAGCGTGCTTTTTTAACACGCGCTACAGCTAAAGTTCTGTGTATAAGGTTTTCCCTAGTAGTGTTATGGTGGAGGGGGGCACCGCACATGGCTAAAACTGTTGTCTGTTGTGTGTTCTAGGGTGCCCCCTGCCCCCGTATATAAAGGATCAAGGGGGAGGCCAGCCGGCCCCTAGGGCGTGCCAAGGAGGGGAGGAGTCCTCCTCCTAGTAGGAGTATGACTCCCCCTTTCCTAGTCCTACTAGGAGGGGAAAGGGGGAAGGAAGGAGAGGGAGAGGGAGAGGGAAAGAGGGGTTGTGCCCCCCTCCCCTAGTCCAATTTGGACTCCCTTGGGGGGCGCCACCTCCTGGCTGCTGCCCTCTCTCTTCCCTAAAGCCCACTAAGGGCCCAATAACTTCCTGGGGGGGTTTCGATAACCCTCCGGCACTCCGGTTTTATCCGAAACCTCCCGGAACACTTCCGGTGTCCGAATATAGCCGTACAATATATCAATCTTTATGTCTCGACCATTTCGAGACTCCTCGTCATGTCCGTGATCATACCGGGACTGTGAACTACCTTCGGTACATCAAAACACATAAACTCGTAATACCGATCGTCACCGAACGTTAAGCGTGCGGACCGTACGGGTTCGAGAACTATGTAGACATGACCGAGACTCATCTCTGGTCAATAACCAATAGCAGAACATGGATGCTCATATTGGTTCCTACATATTCTACGAAGATCTTTATCGGTCAAACCGCATAACAACATACGTTGTTCCCTTTGTCATCGGTATGTTACTTGCCCGAGATTCGATCGTCGGTATCTCAATACCTAGTTCAATCTCGTTACCGGCAAGTCTCTTTACTCGTTCCGTAATGCATCATCCCGCTACTAACATATTAGTCACATTGCTTGCAAGGCTTATAGTGATGTGCATTACCGAGAGGGCCCAGAGATACCTCTTCGATACACGGAGTGACAAATCCTAATCTCGATCTATGCCAACTCAACAAACACTATCGGAGACACCTGTAGAGCATCTTTATAATCACCCAGTTACGTTGTGACGTTTGATAGGACACAAGGTGTTCCTCCAGTATTCGGGAGTTGCATAATCTCATAGTCTGAGGAACATGTATAAGTCATGAAGAAAGCAGTAGCAATGAAACTGTAACGATCATAATGCTAAGCTAACGAATGGGTCTTGTCCATCACATCATTCTCCTAATAATGTGATCACGTTCATCAAATGACAACACATGTCTATGGTTAGGAAACATAACCATCTTTGATAAACGAGCTAGTCAAGTAGTGGCATACTAGGGACACTTTGTTTTGTCTATGTATTCACGCATGTACTAAGTTTCCGGTTAATACAATTCTAGCATGAATAATAAACATTTATCATGAAATAAGGAAATAGATAATAACTTTATTATTGCCTCTAGGGCATATTTCCTTCAGTCTCCCACTTGCACTAGATTCAATAATCTAGTTCACATCTCCATGTGATTTAACACCAATAGTTCACATCACCATGTGATTAACACCCATAGTTCACATCACCATGTGACCAACACTCAAAGGGTTTACTAGAGTCAGTAATCTTAGTTCACATCACCATGTGATTAACACCCAAAGAGTACTAAGGTGTGATCATGTTTTGCTTGTGGGAGAAGTTTAGTCAACGGGTCTGCCATATTCAGATCCGTATGTATTTTGCAAATTTCTATGTCAACAATGCTCTGCATGGAGCTACTCTAGCTAATTGCTCCCACTTTCAATATGTATCTAGATTGAGACTTAGAGTCATCTAGATCAGTGTCAAAACTTGCATCGACGTAACCCTTTACGACGAACCTTTTGTCACCTCCGTAATCGAGAAACATATCCTTATTCCACTAAGGATAATTTTGACCGCTGTCCAGTGATCTACTCCTAGATCACTATTGTACTCCCTTGCCAAACTCAGTGTAGGTTATACAGCATGGAATACTTTATAGAACCTATGGCTGAGGCATAGGGAATGACTTCCATTCTATTTCTATCTTCTGCCGTGGTCGGGCTTTGAGTCTTACTCAATTTCACACCTTGCAATACAGGCAAGAATTCCTTCTTTGACTGATCCATTTTGAACTACTTCAAAAATTTGTCAAGGTATGTACCCATTGAAAAAACTTATCAAGCGTCTTGATCTATCTCTATAGATATTGATGCTCAATATGTAAGCAGCTTCATCGAGGTCTTTCTTTGAAAAACTCCTTTTATGCCTTCCAGAAAATTCTACATCATTTCCAATCAACAATATGTCATTCACATATACTTATCAAAAAGGTTGTAGTGCTCCCACTCACTTTCTTGTAAATACAGGCTTCTCCAAAAGTCTGTATAAAACCATATGCTTTGATCACACTATCAAAACGTTTATTCCAACTCTGAGATGCTTGCACCAGTCCATAAATGGATCGCTGGAGCTTGCACACTTTGTTAGCATCCTTTGGATTGATAAAACCTTCAGGTTGCATCATATACAACTCTTCTTCCAGAAACCTATTCAGGAATGCAGTCTTTACATCCATTTACCAAATTTCATAATCATAGAATGCAGCAATTGCTAACATGATTCGGACGGACTTAAGCATCCATACGAGTGAGAAAATCTCATCGTAGTCAACACCTTGAACTTGTCGAAAACCTTTTGCGACAATTCGAGATTTGTAGATAGTAACACTACTATCAGCGTCCGTCTTCCTCTTGAAGATCCATTTATTCTCAATGGCTCACCGATCATCGGGCAAGTCAAGCAAAGTCCATACTTTGTTCTCACACATGGATCCCATCTCAGATTTCATGGCCTCAAACCATTTCGTGGAATCTGGGCTCATCATCGCTTCCTCATAGTTTGTAGGTTCGTCATGGTCTAGTAACATGACTTCCAGAATAGGATTCCCGTACCACTCTGGTGAGGAATGTATTCTGTTTGACCTACGAGGTTTGGTAGTAATTTGATCTGAAGTTTCATGATCATCATCATTAACTTCCTGACTAATTGGTGTAGGCATCACTAGAACTGATTTCTGTGATGAATTTCTTTCCAATTCGGGAGCAGGTACAATTACCTCATCAAGTTCTACTTTCCTCCCACTCACTTCTTTCTAGAGAAACTCCTTCTCTAGAAAGGATCCATTCTTAGCAACGAAAATCTTGCCTTCGGATCTGTGATAGAAGGTGTACCCAATAGTCTCCTTTGGGTATCCTATGAAGATGCATTTCTCCGATTTGGGTTCGAGCTTATCAGGTTGAAGTTTTTTCACATAAGCATCGCAGCCCCAAACTTTAAGAAACGACAACTTTGGTTTCTTGCCAAACCACAGTTCATACAGTGTCATCTCAACGGATTAGATGGTGCCCTATTTAACGTGAATGCAGCTGTCTCTAATGCATAACCCCAAAACGATAGTGGTAAATCCGTAAGAGACATCATAGATCGCACCATATCTAATAAAGTACGGTTATGACGTTTGGACACACCATTACGCTGTGGTGTTCCAGGTGGCGTGAGTTGTGAAACTATTCCACATTGTTTTAAATGAAGACCAAACTCATAACTCAAATATTCACCTCTACAATGAGATCGTAGAAACTTTATTTTCTTGTTACGATGATTTTCTACTTTACTCTGAAATTCTTTGAACTTTTCAAATGTTTCAGACTTATGTTTCATCAACTAGATATACCCATATCAGCTCAAATCATCTGTGAAGTTCAGAAATTAACGGTATTTGCCGCAAGCCTTAACACTCATCGGACCGTATACATCAGTATGTATTATTTCCAACAAGTCTGTTGCTTGCTCCATTGTTCCGTAGAATGGAGTCTTAGTCATCTTGCCCATGAGGCATGGTTCGCAAGCATCAAGTGATTCATAATCAAGTGATTCCAAAAGCCCATCAGCATGGAGTTTCTTCATGCGCTTTACACTGATATGACCTAAACGGCAGTGCCACAAATAAGTTGCACTATCATTATTAATTTTGCATCTTTTGGCTTCAATATTATGAATATGTGTATCACTACGATCGAGATCCAAGAAACCATTTTCATTGGGTGTATGACCATAGAAGGTTTTATTCATGTAAACAAAACAACAATTATTCTCTGACATAAATGAATAACCGTATTACAATAAACATGATCAAATCATATTCATGCTCAACGCAAACACCAAATAACACTTATTTAGATTCAACACTAATCCCGAAAGTATAGGGAGTGTGCGATGATGATCATATCAATCTTGGAACCACTTCCAACACACATCGTCACTTCACCCTTAACTAGTCTCTATTCATTTTGCAACTCCCGTTTCTAGCTACTACTCTTAGCAACTGAACCAGTATCAAATGCCGAGGGGTTGCTATAAACACTAGTAAAGTATACATGTATATCAAATATACCTTTGTTCACTTTGCCATCCTTCTTATCCGCCAAGTATCTAGGGCAGTTCCACTTCAAGTGACCATTTCCATTGCAGCAGAAGCACTCAGTCTCAGGCTTAGGTCCAGACTTGGGCTTCTTCACTTGACCAGCAACTTGCTTGCTGTTCTTCTTGAAGTTCCCCTTCTATCCCTTTGCCCTTTTATTGAAACTAGTGGTCTTGTTAACCATCAACACTTGATGTTCTTTCTTGATTTCTACCTTCGTCAATTTCAGCATCGCGAAGAGCTTGGGAATTACTTTCGTCATCCCTTGCATATTATAGTTCATCACGAAGTTCTAGTAACTTGGAGATAGTGACTAGAAAACTTTGTCAATTACTATCTTATCTGGAAGATTAACTCCCACTTGATTCAAGCAATTGTAGTACTCAGACATTCTGAGCACATGCTCACTTGTTGAGCTATTCTCCTCCATCTTGTAGGGAAAGTACTTTGTCAGAGGTCTCGTACCTCTTAACACGGGCATGAGTCTGAAATACCAATTTCAACTCTTGGAACATCTCATATGCTCCATGTCGTTCAAAACATTTTTGAAGTCCCGGTTCTAAGCCGTAAAGCATGGTGCACTAAACTATCAAGTAGTCATCATACCGAGCTTATCAAACATCATAACGTCTGCATCTGCTCCTGCAATAGTTCTGTCACCTAGCGGTGCATCAAGGACATAATACTTCTGTGCAGCAATGAGGATAATCCTCAGATCACGGAGCTAGTCCGCATCATTGCTACTAACATCTTTCAACTTATTTTTCTCTAGGAACATATCAAAAATAAACGGGGAACTACATCGCGAGCTATTGATCTACAACATAGATATGCAAATACTATCAGGACTAAGTTCATGGTAAATTAAAGTTCAATTAATCATATTACTTAAGAACTCCCACTTAGATAGACATCCCTCTAATCATCTAAGTGATCACGTGATCCAAATCAACTAAACCATGTCCGATCATCACGTGAGATGGAGTAGTTTTCAATGGTGAACATCTCTATGTTGATCATATCTTCTATATGATTCATGCTCGACCTTTCGGTCTCAGTGTTCCGAGCCCATATCTGCATATGCTAGGATCATCAAGTTTAACCCGAGTATTCTGCGTGTGCAAAACTGGCTTGCACCCGTTGTATGTGAACGTAGAGCTTATCACACCCGATCATCACGTGGTGTCTCGGCACGACGAACTTTCGCAAGGGTGCATACTTAGGGAGAACACTTGTACCTTGAAATTTAGTGAGAGATCATCTTATAATGCTACCGTCGAACTAAGCAAAATAAGATGCATAAAGGATAAACATCACATGCAATCAATATAAGTGATATGATATGGCCATCATCATCTTGTGCCTTTGATCTCCATCTCCAAAGCACCGTCATGATCACCATTGTCACCGGCGCGATATCTTGATCTCCATCGTAGCATCGTTGTCGTCTCACCAACTATTGCCTCTACGACTATCGCTATCGCTTAGTGATAAAGTAAAGCAATTACATGGTGATTGCATTTCATACAATAAAGCGACAACCATATGGCTCCTGCCAGTTGCCGATAACTCCGTTACAAAACATGATCATCTCATACAATAAAATTTAGCATCATGCCTTGACCATATCACGTCACAACATGCCTTGGAAAAACAAGTTAGACGTCCTCTACTTTGTTGTTGCAAGTTTCACGTGGCTGCTACGGGCTGAGCAAGAACCGTTCTTACCTACGCATCAAAACCACAATGATTTTTCGTCAAGTGTGTTGTTTTAACCTTCAACAAGGACCGGGCATAACCACACTCGATTCAACTAAAGTTGGAGAAACTGACACCTGCCAGCCACCTGTGTGCGAAGCACGTCGGTAGAACCAGTCTCGCCTAAGCGTACGCGTAATGTCGGCCCGGGTCGCTTCATCCAACAATACCGCCGAATCAAAGTATGACATGCTGGTAAGCAGTATGACTATTATCGCCCACAACTCATTTGTGTTCTACTCGTGGATATAACATCTACGCATAGACCTGGCTCGGATGCCACTGTTGGGGAACGTAGTAATTCAAAAAAATTCCTACGCACACGCAAGATCATGGTGATGCATAGCAACGAGAGGGGAGAGTGTAGTCCACGTAACCTCGTAGACCATAAGCAGAAGCGTTATGACAATGCGGTTGATGTAGTATTACGTCTTCACGATCTGACCGATCCTAGTACCGAAAGTAAGGCACCTCCACGATCTGCACACGTTCGGCTCGGTGACGTCCCACGAACTCTTGATCCACCTGAGTGTCGAGGAAGAGCTTCGTCAGCACGACGACGTGATGACGGTGATGATGAAGCTGCCGGCGTAGGGCTTCTCCTAAGCATTGCAACGATATGACCGAGGTGGATTATGGTGGAGGGGGCACCGCACACGGCTAAAACTGTTGTCTGTTGTGTGTTCTAGGGTGCCCCCCAGCCCCCGTATATAAAGGAGCAAGGGGGAGGCCGGCCGGCCCCTAGGGCGCGCCAAGGAGGGGAGGAGTCCTCCTCCTAGTAGGAGTAGGACTCCCCCTTTCCTAGTCCTACTGGGAGGGGGAAGGGGGAAGGAAGGAGAGGGAGAGGGAGAGGGAAAGAGGGGCCGCGCCCCCCTCCCCTAAAGCCCACTAAGGGCCCAATAACTTCCGGGGGGTCCCGATAACCCTCCGGCACTCCGGTTTTATCCGAAACCTCCCGGAACACTTCCGGTGTCCGAATATAGCCGTCCAATATATCAATCTTTATGTCTCGACCATTTCGAGACTCCTCGTCATGTCCGTGATCATATCCGGGACTCCGAACTACCTTCGGTACATCAAAACACATAAACTCATAATACCAATCGTCACCGAATGTTAAGCGTGTGGACCCTACGGGCTCGAGAACTATGTAGACATGACCGAGACTCATCTTCGGTCAATAACCAATAGCGGAACCTGGATGCTCATATTGGTTCCTACATATTCTACGAAGATCTTTATCGGTTAAACCGCATAACAACATACGTTGTTCCCTTTGTCATCGGTATGTTACTTGCCTGAGATTCGATCGTGGGTATCTCAATACCTAGTTCAATCTCGTTACCGGCAAGTCTCTTTACTCGTTCCGTAATGCATCATCCCACAACTAACACATTAGTCACATTGCTTGCAAGGCTTATAGTGATGTGCATTACCGAGAGGGCCCAGAGATACCTCTCCGATACACGGAGTGACAAATCCTAATCTCGATCTATGCCAACTTAACAAACACCATCGGAGACACCTGTAGAGCATCTTTAGAATCACCCAGTTACGTTGTGACGTTTGATAGCACACAAGGTGTTCCTCCGGTATTCGGGAGTTGCATAATCTCATAGTCTGAGGAACATGTATAAGTCATGAAGAAAGCAGTAGCAATGAAACTGTAACTATCATAATGCTAAGCTAACGAATGGGTCTTGTCCATCACATCATTCTCCTAATGATGTGATCGCGTTCATCAAATGACAACACATGTCTATGGTTAGGAAACAACCATCTTTGATAAACGAGCTAGTCAAGTAGAGGCATACTAGGGACACTTTGTTTTGTCTATGTATTCACACATGTACTAAGTTTCCGGTTAATACAATTCTAGCATGAATAATAAACATTTATCATGAAATAAGGAAATAAATAATAACTTTATTATTGCCTCTAGGGCATATTTCCTTCCGGGTTGGCGGCGGCGGGCTGTTTTTCTGACTCGAACTGAAGCGTTCAGTCGCCGCTGTCCACCTCTTCCTCTTTTTGGGCCCAACCAAAACCAAAAGCGGGCCTTATCTCAAACAGGTCGGCTTTTTTTAAATCACTGGCCACTTCCCTGGCAGCGGCGGCGGTTTTTCTGACTCGAACCGAACCATTCCGCCAACATTGTCGGCCGCCGCCGCTTTTTCCGCCCAACCAAAAGCGGATGCCTTGTCTCAAAGGCCGCTTTTCCTTTTCTTTTGGGAATCACGGGCTGCTTCCTGGCAGCAGCGGCGGCGGGCCGTCCTTTTTTACTCGAATAAGAGCGTCCGCCCCATCCACCGCTTTTTTGGGCCCAACCAAATCCGGATGCCTTGTCTCAAACACGCCGCTTTTTTTGAATCATGGGCCGCTTCCTGGCGGCAGCGGCGGCGGGCCGTTCTTTTTGACTCGAACAAGAGCGCCCGCCGCATCCACCGCTTTTTTTGGGCCCAACCAAATCCGGACGCCTTGTCTCAAACACGCCGCTTTTTTCCCTGAATCATGGGCCGGTTTCCGGGAGCTATGCACACTGGGAAGCCAGTGAACACACACCCACCATGCGCCCCTTTTGGGCCGGCCCATGTGCCGGGCGGGAAGCCCTTGTTTTTATCAATTTTTTTTGGATTTTGGTAATTTATTTTCTGTATTTTATTCTTTAAAATAATTAATATAAAATAAATTGAGGATTTCAAAAAAGAAATTAATAAAATCATAAAATGTTCGTGAATTCAAAAAATGTATGTTAATTCAAAAAATGTTCAAGATTTAAAAAATGCTCAGGAAATCATAAAACACTCGCGGATTCAAAAAAGTTCATGATTTAGAAAAATATGTTTGCATGTTCAAAAAATGTTCAGGATTTTGAAAAGAATGTTCGGTAAATAAAAAACGTTCATGATTTTGAAAAAAATGGTTAGGGAACAAGAAAGGTTCATGATTTTGAAAAAGTGTTCATGGATTTGAACAAATGTTTGCAAATTCAAAAATATTTGCAGGGACCCGATTGTTTTATATAAATATTTGCAGGGGTTGTTCTATAAAAAAGACTGACACGTGGGACCCACCCGTCATAACGGTCTAAGCTAACGGTGTTGACTTTTATGCCACGTCGAACCTGACGAATGGGCCCGATCTGTCATAATCGTGATTAAAATTAATTAACACCGTCATCAGTGCAAGATGATAGGTTTTCAAAACAGCAAGCCAATCTTGTGGTGGGTTTTAGGGAATTTAAAAAAGTGGAAGTTTTTCGAAATCCTAACCCGAATTGTGGTTGTTTTATGCTATTTACTCGTTGTCGTTTGCTTACATGTACTAAGTTATAAGACTACAACAGAGGATGCTCCAGGGAATTACATTTGTTGTATGGACATATGGTATGCTTGTGAATTTATTCTCCTCCGTATACGGTAAATTCGTAGTGGTGCCGAAAAATGACTTGTTTGATGTTTTAGCTTGGACCAGCATTCTATTGTGCATCACTCTTTCTCTGAACTATGTGCCCTTAAGTGCAAAACTAAATATTGGACCTACAAAAATATTTATAAAAAAATCAGAATGTTGATGTATAATGGAATTAGGACTTGCGTATCTGTATGTTGATTGTTGAAGCATGCTTGCTGAGTGGAATGTATCTTTTTATGCATGATTCCCGATTCAGATATATCACAGTGATTTTTCTTTTCTTTCATACGACCAGCGGATAGTGGTGGGTAATTTGTGTTTGCGTCATTGCGTGGCATTTATCCATCTAGAATCAATCAGAGGTTTGTTGTGCTGGAGCGCAAACTGTATTGACAGAAATATGCCTGCCTGGGATATGAAGGCATTCACTGGAGCTTAAAGAAAAATACTTCCAGAAGAAAGATACCAGGGAACACTCGGATGGTTCCTCTAGTACCTGACACTGACAGCAGTTTTAGTTAATTGCCTTTTTCTGGATCAACTAAATTCGAATGCTATGTGAGTAGAGCGACGATTTGGAGTTGATCTCGGCGATGACCACTTTGGTTGCACATCAGGAGGTGGTATGGTAATGGTGGGTCTGTGTGGCACAGAGGAGGCTTGCCGGATGCGGCGGGCGTATGCGCGGCTTCTCGTCGGATTGTATGACCTCAGTTGTGATTGCGGTGGCCACCGAAAGTCTAATCTTCAGATCCGGTGGTTTACTTTCAACAGGAGATGCAAACTATGGACAACAGTTTGACGCAGAGGAATGGTTGTGCAACGGCGGCGTTTTTCATCGCATGTGGTTGTTGGGATCGCGGAAAAGTGATGGGGACAACACTTCTGACATCCATGGTGGTGCTACTCGAGCACCCGGTCTCGAGTTCCGAGGTGAAAACCTAGGGCGGACCCAAGTTGGTTATACCTGGCAATGGCAACGTTTTTACATCGCTACCTTATTGAAGGCATTGTTCGGATATGCTCAGACTGATTCTTCAGGGTGAAAACCTAGATTCTGACCTTGATTGGTTGAATCCGGTGACGGCGGCGAAGGCGTTGCTGTTGAAGAACCGCGGAGTCCGTGTGGTGACATGAGATAGTTGGTGCGGATATGATCATTGTTATAGTTTGCCAATTGCTGATCTGATCGGGAGCTTTAATCTTTCTTTCTTTTTTTCCCTCGCCTACACATAAATTTGATCATATATGATTTTGCTATTTATTGGTGTGTTTTGTGTGCGTGTGTTGGTGTTGGTTGTGTGCATCTTAGTTATGCAGAGGCCGGGTGTGTGCTCATTGTGTTTGTATCCACTTGATGCTCCATTTTAAGTTAATAAAATCCACCCTTTATCGAAAAATGTGAGTGGAGCAGGTACTCCCATGCGACTTGAATCTCTGTCTGTATGGTTGGAAGAACAGTTTCTGTATGTTGAGTAGTCTTCTCAGCTGAGCTGCTTGCGTCGAAGCGTTTGCGGTTCCCCACCTTGATTACTTGCTGCTCATGGCATTTGGAGAAGTGTGTTCTTTTGTTCACAATTGCGGAATCGACTTTCAGTTAGCTAGCAATGTATTGCTCTTATGTAGCAGCAGAAAGGGAAAAGGAGTTCATTTGAGGCGACAGTAGATAACTTGTGTGCTGGTTCAGAGCAAGGAGAGGTCCCTGCTAAATGGATGAACAAGCGGCAACAGTAAGCTCTCGTAAATGGATCGATCGTACTGGCAGTGTAGTGTTGATGAACTCGGATGTAAAATTAGTATATATGCAGATGCTGCTCGTAGATGTAGCTGTAAAATTAGTATATTTTGATTGTTGATGCTGAAGCTGAAGGATGCTCGGTACATCACCTTCCGGCCGCGAGACGGTGGCTGGAGCAGGCACGGCGAGCGTCATGTGGATGCGCCAGTCGCCAACCACCCCCTTCTTCAGGAAGGGGTCGTCAGAGACGGCAGCACCGGCGCGCCGTTCCGGTTCACCTCTAGACTGCTCTGCACAGCTCCAGGACTGGCGTCCTCCTCAGCTTCTCGCCGGGCAAAACGTCACCCAGGAACATGCCGCTGTGCGCTGTGTAAAGCTGAAGCTGGCGAGCCCCATGATCCCAGGCAACAGGGAAGATACCAGCCATTACATAATACCATGTTTCAAAAAATCTAATTTAAATGTTTAAAAAAAATGCTTTTTTGTGACTGTACACAAGACATGTCTCTGCAATCCCTAAAATTTCCAAATCCAAATTTGGATTTCCCATTTTGGTTTCTTCCAAGAATATTTCGAATTCAAATTTGTAGTTTTTAGGGATTGTAGACATATATGTCTTGTGATTTGTGAAGAATCACCAAATTAATCTCTTGAAACTTCCAGGTTTGATTTTCGTGGCATGGTACAATCTAGTAATACATGGTAATAAATAACATGTCATTTCTACCTCAAGATGGAGCTACATGTTACAATATATTGTATATATACGCCCCCATCACGCAAAATTTAGGGGCGCACTCACATATATCAAAAACATGTACCAGGCTGTCTATGACTGACTGATTCACTCTAAACCAATACAACCGAGGACGCTCAACGATGACCTTGTAGAGATCTGAACGAACCGTTTGCCGATTTCAGACAATTTCCACCCGTCCACCTGTGCTCTCCAGAAAAGGAAAACCCAAAGAATGACCCACTGTAAGCAGCATGAACCGATTGGCTGTCCAAGTCCACTTGTAAAAAAGAACTCTCCCCAACTGAGACAGTCATAGCAGTATCCCAAAAAATGTTGTTTGTCACCTCTTGCTCGACATTCATCTTGTCCCTAACTACTCACTGATCCATGAGTAGGTCACCAGACATATATTGTCTTACTCGGCTACCCTCTCGTAGAAAAGGATGTAAGCCTCGCAGTTGAGAACCTCCTCCAGAGAGGTTTCTCTGACGTGTGAATCGCTCGCGTAAAACCAAGACTTGGAGGAGCGGCTCTGCTGCTGCCGACCCCCTATCTTGCCAGATCTTACATATGCGACATAATGCCCTCCTGTCATGCTTCCCATGTGCTCGACGACAGCTACCAGCCGATAAGTGGTGATGTCATTATCCTTCGATCTGCGTATTAAGGAAAACAGTTAATTTCCAAAGTACAAGCTAATTTAAAGTCTGTAAATGACTCTCTGCCCATAAATCACAGATATGAATGGTGCACAATAGGTCCCTAAACTTATGCGAGCATGTCACTTGGGTTCTAAACTTGAGGATAACACATTTAAGCATACTAAACTTGAGAGCTACACATCTAGGCACCTAAACTTGTACAAGTGTCTAAACAGAATAACAAATTAGATCAACTAGAACAATACTTGTTGTATATATGCTGAAAAATGACATACTAAAACCCATTTTGAGCCCCTTACTGTAGACACAAACTGTTGAGCAGTCAACACAGCTTACTGTATATGCCTTCAAATCTAAATCATACGTGTAACCTCCAGATTCACGTTGATTATGAAAAGATTTCATGCATTCCGCTTTCTTTCAGGATATGGACATGGCAGACTTGAATCAGAGAATAAGATTGTAAACAATTTGTAGGAAAAATATCTGCGGAGAATGTTCTAGGGTTTTACAGCCCATGAATCGTCATCATATAATATTTAATTATTTACCATTTCAGTTCTCTATGCTGACAAGAAACATTCTACGATTAAAATAAGAGCATTCTGTTGTATCATTATTAAAGAAAGATCCACCAAACTAAACAAGTGGAGAACAGGAATAGTGTCAAATTTTATCTAGTCATATCATTGTGGCAAAATCCTACACGCAATTGCTACTTTAGCAAGCCATGGAGAGACAGTGGTCCCCCTTGTGGCTACTAGGAACTATAGCTGCAGGCAAGCAGAAAACCGTTGGGTTGAAATTTTTTTTTTTTGTGGCAAATTCAACTGAGTTAGAAAAATCAGTACCTTGGGTCCATGTACGGTCGTATATCAAGTGTCTCCTTAAAGCGCACATGCCCTTTCAGTTTCCTGAACCGACCATGAGAGTCGTGGCTGAATCTGTTCAAAGTAATCGTCAATACAGGTGGTGCCTTGCTGATAAGAATTCTTCTCATTGCAGCTCTGAAAACCTTTGTTTCATCCTCTTTCTGTTTATTTTGGTTATCTTGTCCTTTGTGTACCTTGACAACCATCTTCATTCTCTTCCTCCTTCCGGTATTCCTTGTGAAGCCATCTTCATTATCTTTGGCGCTCGGTAAGATGCTTTGCGTCTCAGGTGGAAGGCTACTAGTCACAACTTCTTCAGCATTGGCACCACCAGATTCAACCTTTTTGTCGCTAGTAGTACTGCAAGAGGCAGGGTCATTATCACCACAACTCACTGGCGCACTTGTTTCTTCAGCGGCTACATCCACATTATGACCATCGTTATGCCGCGCAAAGTCATGCGGCTGCTTACTGGAAGATGTAAATTCCACTGCTGAGCTGTTCAAATTCCTACACTCCTGGTGGTATGTTTTACTGTCTGGCTGTTCAGTAGTGTCAATGTCTGGAGAATTACCATCAGAGGTGTTTTCAGCATCAACCAAAGGAGGATTTGCACACACACCTTCGTTACAGCACATGTCAGGATTTACATTGACAGAGCAACCATCAGTTGCCATAATCTGATCAATGTCCTCCTTTTTGCTGCAGCTCGGGACCTTATCATCATCTTGTTTTTCATCACCACTTGCCATCATCTCCGCACTGTCCTTTCTGTCATTGGCACTAGCTGCCGTCTCCTCACCCTCTTTTAATTCATTGGTGTTTGGCTGTGCAACAGGGATGGAACAATTCTCACAATGCCAAGATTCCGATAGCAGCTCTGGCTCAGTATACAATGACAAGCAGCCCTCGACTGATACGGGAGCATTACTATCATCCACTTCATCATCAGCACTATTGCTACTCCAAGCCATCACATCAATATCTCCAGTTGTTCCAGTTTCTTTCTTAGCATCAGAAGTTACTTCAGGCTCACCAAACATATCACCGATACCAAAACAGTCATCTTGCTCACCATCTCCGCCATATAACGGCTGTGCGTGATTTTCTGCTGCTAGATAATCAGCTGGATGAGGACCAAAAACTATTGGATTCTGTGAGCTTTCTGCAGTTTCATATATTTCTTCAGCAGTGGTGTCAAATTCTTTGTAAGGAAGCAAGATCACAGTCTGTAAACAAGTTGCATCATCAACAATGTTCTCACCTGAGTGCTCAGAAATCAAGGCCTGCTCTTTGGGCAAGGCATCATCTCCACTGTGAAATGAACCATGTATGGCGGCATCGTTGCTGTTCCAGATCTGTCCTGCTCCGGTCGAACATGCGGAATCAAGAATCTCAGACTTTGTTTCATCTGCATCAGCAAGATAATCTAACCAGGAAATGTCAGCCTCCACATTTGAAGCGGCCTTCAGTTCTTGGTTGGGAACAGAAGCACATGACTCACTGCACTCAGAGGGCTCATGTTCTTTCTCACTGACAACCTGTCCCAATTCTGAACCTGGAATCTGGGAATCATTGCCTTCAGCAACTGTTTGTACTTGTTCTTTGCTGCTCTCCGCTATTGCAGGAGACACTCGGGTAGCAACCTTTCCATATCTGCGATTTTTGTTCCTATCTCGTATGGACTGCTTGGTCCTCTTTGCTGGTGGTGATGAAACACTCTTGGCTGGAGGTTTCCTTGATGGAACTGGTAGTGAGAGATCAAGGAATTGGTCATGCTTAACAGATCCGTGTGTGCATTCTGTGCTGGACACAGTACTAGACAGCTGACCCCCAAAGATGGAGTCAACAATTGTAGGAACCCCAGCAGCGCTGGAAGCATCCTCCGCTGCCTTCCGCGCTTCAGTTTCCTCCGTGCCTAAACCATCAAGAAAACAGCGGAGCAATTCATGGCTGTCCTGCATCTGGTAGCCTTTGAACTGAGGGTATTTTGAGCAAATGCTTGAGAAAAGGCTCTTTGGGCTCAGTGCACCTCCTGCATCATTCGAAGCACTTGTTTCCACAAAGAGCTTCTTCAGTGACATAGCAATGGCTCCTGTTGGAACATCTGGTCCTAGCATCTTGCTGCGGAACTTATCAAGCGCTAGGAGGCTCTGCAGCACTGCATTGAAGAAACATGTATTTCCAAGATTTGGCAGCCCTTTAATCACATTACCATGGCTATTAGCCAAAACCAATGCATTGCTATCCACTGCACCAAGAACCACCTTCTCGACGGCTGGCGCTGCTACAACTGTCTCTACTACAGGCAACTCGATGGACACCTCATGTTCGCATGACAAGCAATACGCGACAGTTGGTTTATCATACCGTGCAGCCCACCAGTGTCGGTCCTGCTTGGCATGCCTTCTGGCATGGCCGTATGGCTTCGTATCTGACACGGCACCGCCGCAGAAGTGCCGGCCGCAGTCCAAGCAGACCCATAAATCATCGTTCTTCTCCGCCTTGGCCTGCGTCTTGGCAGCAGCGCCTTTCTTCTTCTGCTGCTTACCGCCTTTCTCCTTGCCACCCCCGCCGCCTTTCTTCCGGGGGGCCTCCTCCCGGCAGTGCTCACACGACGCGAGATGCTTGGCAGACACGATCTCCCGTAGGACCTTGTCCAAGTGGCGACCGTCACGGCTGTAGTGGCCGCACTGCTCCCAATCGCCGGCCGACGCAGCCGCTTCCTCGACGTCCTGCGAGGCCTCGTCGCCGGATCCAGCGTCGGCCAGCGGCTCCCGCTGCTGCGCCTTCTTCGGCTTGGCCTTCACCTTCTTTCCCATCGCTCCTGAAACACACGGATCCAATCAAGCCCAAGGACGAGACCAGCCGACAGCCACACGGCCGCCGGGGGCGGATCCAGATGGGGAAATTTCTGGAGTTCGGTGGGGTTTAACAACTAACCGCTGGAGGACGGGATGGTCATACCTCAGGAACCAATGCTCGAAATCGCGGGCGGAGTTGGGGCAGCAGGGACGCGACGAGGCGGGACGGGAGCGGCGGCTGCGGCGGCGACGCGCGGGAGAGGCGGGGGGTGTGCTGCTTGGGGGGCGGAGGCTTCGTCGGCAGTGGAGCTAAGCTACGACGGCGCGGCGGCAGCTGTGGCTAGGGCAGGGAGATACTTCAGGGCCGGCGCCGCACTGGGTGGGATTGGGGGGCACGGAGAGGAAAATGAAGGTGTGCCGATACGCCACGGAACTCTGAATACGAGTCGGGGTAGTATGAACAATCTGTCGTAGTCTTTTCGGCTACGAAAACTAAACGTACCCATACATTTAATCCCTCCGTTTTATAATATAAGAGTTTTTTTTACGAATATAATATAAGATCATTTTTAACACTAATGTGAGTAATTTACTAGACAATACACCAATGCGGAATCGGTTGCAATATATTTTAAAAGATTTGGTTGTATCCAACACGAATATTCAAGTTAATAATATATGAACTAAAAAATACATATAAAAAATACATATGATATATAGTGTTGACGTATAAATGTATTACCTAATCTCTTTCATTAGATCGGTTTTTTGGCTGCACTAGCTAGAGTACACTTCTATATGGTATCAGACGCAGAGGAAACCAATCCTTCCGCGCCCACCCACCCTCCTTCCGTTGCCATGGACACCAATCCTCTAGCGCTTCCCCCACTCCTCTGATGATGATGCACCAGCACCGGCCAGCGTCCTCCATGCCGCCTTGGTGAGCGCCCCTCCTGCGCCCCCGGCAACCCCAGCGCCATCACCCGCTCTTGGCGCGTTTCCCTCGTCCGTGCTGCAGATGATTGACATCCGTCACCACGTCCCCATCACCCTGGACCTGCACGCCGGCAACTACACGCAGTGGCATCGCTTCTTCTTCACCATCGTCGGCATGCTCGGTGTCCGCGACCACCTCGTCGCCCCGACTGTTTCACATCGCTGCGACCCCGAATGGTCATGGTCGACCACTGCGTCGTGCACTGGATCTATGCCACGATCTCGCCCGAACTGCTCGATGTTGTCATGCAGCCAGACGGCACTGCCGACGTCCTCTGGGCCGCCATCGAGGAGATCTTCCGCGCCAATCAGCTCTCCCGCGCCGTGTACATCGACGCGGAGTACCACGCCGTGGTCCAGGGTTACCTGACGGTGATGCAGTACTTCGCACGCCTGAAGTCCTTCACCGACCAGCTTCGCGACCTCGGGCAGCCGGTCGGCGACACGCAGCAGCTATTCCACATGCTGCGCGGCCTCGGTCGTCAGTATCACGGTGCAATCCCGCATCTCATCGCGCGTAATCCACTGCCCACCCTTCTATAGGTGCGTTCCTTCCTCCTGCTGGAAGAGCACCGTGCGGAGCAGGCTACTCGCCTGCAGTTCGCCCACGCACTCATCGTCGCGTGCCCACCGCCTGCCCCTGCAGCTCCACCTGCTCCCTCCGACGGGAATGCGGAGCGTGGTCGTGGTCGCAACCGTCGCCGCGGCCGCGGCAACGGGAGGGGGAGGGGGGCATCGTCTTCATCTTCGTCTCCAACACCGCCCCTCCGCGTCCGGCTGCCCTGCAAGGCCAGGCTCCCGACACCAACTCCTGGACCAACATGGTGCAAGCCTGGCCCATGCCATGGCGCGCGCCCGGCTCTGGCATCCTTGGTCCACAACCTGACGTCCCACAGCAGCAGGCGTTCTTCACCTATGGCTTGCCCCAGCGCCAGGTCCAGCACGGTACCCTTTCCGCCGTCGCCCTACGAGTACAGCGCCTATCCTTCCATCCTCCCCGGTTTCACCTATGGCTCGCTGGGCGCTAGCTCCAGCACGGCGCCCCCCGCCGTCCCAACCATCGGACATGGGTGGTCTACAGACGACGCTCCAGGCCGCGCACACCTCGCCGCCACCACCTTCCAGCACCTCGGACTAGTACATGGACTCCAGGGCGTACTCGCACATGACCTCCAACCCTGGTACTCTCCATTCCCTTCGCCCTTCCTTTCCTCCTAGTGACATTATCGTCGGCAACGGCGACCGCCTACCGATCACTTACACCGGGTGCGGCTTGCTTATCGCCAACAACTCGTCCTTAGAGCTTCACAATGTTTTGCTTTCTCCTTCGATCATTACCAATCTCCTTTGTCGCCTCACCCGCGACAACCCTATTTCTGTGGAATTTGACTCTTTTGGGTTTTCTTTTAAGGATATCCGCACCCGCCTGGTGATCCTTCAGTGTGACTCGACGGGCGATCTGTACCCGGTGTGCCCCAACCCCGCCGTCCCCCGTGCCAGCCACTTTGCTGGCGCCACGACCACGGAGCTGTGGCACAACCGTCTGGGGCATCCTGGTGAGGAGACGCTTCGCCGTGCCCTTCACCACCTCCCGTTCACCTGCACGCCGTCCACTCCGCATTCCTGCGCCGCCTGTCGCCTCGGCAAGCATACGCCTGCCGTTCTCCACTTCCACAACAACAAGCTATTTTCCCTTTCAGTTACTTCATCTAGATGTTTGGACTTCTCCGATTGTTAGCATATCAGGATTTGAATACTATCTGGTTGTAATCGATAGTTGTACTCACTATGTTTGGACGTCCCCTTTACACCACAAATCTGAAGTTATTTGCGTGCTCTCTGCATTCTATGCCTACGTACAGACTCAGTTCAAGCGTCCCATCCTAGCTCTCCGGACAGACAACGGGCGCGAGTTCGGCAATCTTGCCATCTGCTCACTCTTATCCAAACACGGCATTGTCCTACGGCTGACATGCCCTTACACCAGCCAGCAAAATGGCAAGGCCGAGCACGTCCTCCGCACTCTGAACGAGAGCGTCTGCGCTCTGCTCTTTCATGCCTCCCTACCCCCGCGCTTCTGGGCTGAAGCTCTCTCCACTACCACCCTCCTTCTCAACTACAAGTCGCGCGCCACCAGCTCACCGTGCACGCCCCACGAACTACTCCTTTGTGTGCTGCCGGACTACTCCATCCTCCGCGTGTCGGTTGCTTATGCTACCCCAACACAACTTCCACCTCTCTCCACAAACTCGATCACCTGCGTCTTCCTTGAGTACCCGCCCGATCACCGTGGCTATTGTTGCTATGACCCAGTTTCCCACCGCGTGCTCACCTCTCGCCACGCCTTCCCTCCACTCCAGCGACCTTGCCTCCATGCCTCGTCCCTGCACCCGTACGTGCTCCTGCCACCCACGATTGCCCCGGATGACGTGCCCACGCATGCACGCTCCTGCACACCGCGGGCCTTCGATAACTGCTCCCTGCACGCGCCCTCCGCTGATTCAAATATGACCGCTGGATCTTCATCTGACGTGCCTCATTCAAACCACCTCCGCGCGTGTGCCTCCCCCCTCCACGGTCCGATCCTCATCGGATGAGTCGTTTTCAAACTCCACCACTGCGCGCTTCTCTAGCTCGCATGCATCCCTTGGATCCTCATCTGATGGCTCGCCTTTATCCGCGATGTCTCCACCATCCCATCTTGATCCACCCGCGTCGTGCGCTCGTCCGATCGTCACCCGTGCTCGCGGTGGCGTCTTCCGCCCTAGCCACAAGTACGCGAATGATTACGTTTGCGTGGCCGATAGGTCTCCAACGTATCTATAATTTTTGATTGTTCCATCCTGTTATATTATCAATCTTGGATTTTTTATAATAATTTTATAGTCATTTTATATCATTTTTTGGTACTAACCTATTGACATAGTGCCAAGTGCCAGTTGCTGTTTTCTGCATGTTTTTTACATCACAGGAAATCAATATCAGACGGAGTCCAAACACAACGAATCTCCACGGAGATTTTTTTTGGACCAGAAGGAACATAATGGGCCCTGGGCGCGCCTAGGGGGGTGCCCCAAGGAGGGCACAACCCACCAGGGCGCGCCAGGAGGCCCAGTCACGCCCTGGTGGGTTGTGCCCACCTCGGGTGCCCCCACCCCAATATTCCCAAAAACCTAGGGAAGTCGACGAAATATTCATCCAGCCGCCGCAGAGTTTAGAACCACCAGATCTAATCTAGGCATCATCTCGGATGGGGTTCACCACCTCCATTGGTGCCTCTCCAATGATGCGTGAGTAGTTCTTTGTAGACCTTCGGGTCCATAGTTAGTAGCTAGATGGCTTCATCTCTCTCTCTCTCTGAATTCTCAATACAATGGTCTCTTGGAGATCCATATGATGTAACTCTTTTGTGGTGTATTTTTTGCGATCGATGAACTTTGAGTTTATGATCAGATCTATCTTTTTATATCCATGAAAATTATTTGAGTTTATGTGATCTCTTATATGCATGATCTCTTATAGCCTCGTATTTCTTCTCTGATATTTGGGTTTTGTTTGGCCAACTTGATCTATTTATCTTGCAATGGGAGTAGGTGCTTTGTAGTGGGTTCGATCTTACGGTGCTTGATCCCAGTAACAGAAGGGGAACCGACACGTATGTATCATTGCTACTAAGGATAAAACGATGGGGTCTATCTCTACATAGATAGATCTTGTCTACATCATGTCATTGTTCTTATTGCATTACTCCATTTTTCCATGAACTTAATACACTAGATGCATGCTGGATAGCGGTCGATGTGAGGAGTAATAGTAGTAGATGTAGGCAGGAGCCAGTCTACTAATCTTGGACGTGATGCCTATATAATGATCATTGCCTGGATATCGTCATGAGTATTTGAAGTTCTATCAATTGCCCAACAGTAATTTGTTCACCCACCGTTTGCTATTTTTCTCAAGAGAAGCCACTAGTGAAACCTACGACCCCCGGGTCTCTTTCTCATATATTTGCCTTTGCGATCTACTTTTCTTTTGCATTTATTTTCAGATCTATTAAACCAAAAATACAAAAATACCTTGCTGCAATTTATTCTTATTTATTTTATTTGGTGTTTGATCTATCAATCTACTATAATTTACCTCACGTCCGTTTGCCTATCTTGAGGCACCTTACCCCGGAAGGGATTGACAACCCCTTTAACACGTCGGGTTGCGACGATTTGTTATCTGTGTGCAGGGGTTGTTTACGTTGTGTTGTTTGGTTCTCCTACTGGTTCGATAGCCTTGGCTTCATATCTGAGGGAAATACCTACCGCTGTTGTGCTGCATCATCCATTCCTCTTTGGGGAAATACCGACGTAGCTTCAAGCGACATCAAAAGGAATTTCTGGCGCGGTTGCCGGGGAGGATCTTCAACATATACCAGGTTCCTAATCATAAATCTCATCTCCTCGCAATTTACATTATTTGCCTTTTGCCTCTCGTTTTCCTCTCCCCCACTTCACAAAAATTTGCCGTTTTATTCGCCCCTCTTTTCCATTCGTCGTTTTCTTGTCGGATCTATTTTTGAGTGCAATCTTGTTGCGTGGCCATCATGACTCAAGAGAACACCAAGTTATGTGATTTCTCAAATACCAACAACAATGATTTTATCGGCACTCCGATTGCTCCTCCCGCCACTAGTGCGGAGTCTTGTGATATTAATACTGCTTTGCTGAATCTTGTTATGAAAGATCAATTTTTTGGTACTCCTAATGAGGATGTCGCATCCCATCTTAATACCTTCGTGGAATTATGTGATATGCAAAAGAAAAAAGATGTGGACAATGATGTGGTGAAGATGAAATTATTTCCGTTTTCTTTGCGTGATTCTGTAAAAATTTGGTTCTCTTCTTTGCCTCGCACACTACTGCAGGATGCTGCTAACGCGACACTACGATCAGATACCCTTCGATGAAACTGTGTGCGATGCCATAATCGCAAACGGTGGTATAAAAACCGTCAAAAAAGGTGCAAAACGTTTGCGATGGAGGATGCATCAAACACGGTTCAGATTTTAGTTGTGTGTGTGATGCAGGGCATACAATTCAGCTCAATTAATCGTTTGCGATGAGGAGGAACAAAAGAAACGGGCAGCCAAATGAAGGTGTGTGCAATGTGTACAACATACGGTTCACTCGGATGAACTATTTGTGCTTAGGCAACACAAAAGAAACGGTCAGCCAGATCAAAGGTGTGTGCGATATACGGCATGCGTTTCACTCGGATGAACTGTTTGCGTTGAGACATGAGAACAGAAACGGTTCAAATGAACAAGATGTGTGTGATACGAGGCAAACAGGTCCGTAATCGGAAACGTGTGCGAAGACCGATAACAACACAGACGATTACTGCTAACAAGCCATGTGTGTTGTGAGCAAACGATTGCTAGTATACAATTGTGAGTGATTGATGAAAACATCACCGATGGGTTCCATTGTTTAGTCCGTGTGCGATGTGATTTTCTTTGTCCGCACAACATCTATGCTCTGTCTATACAGAGCATCAACATATATACTTAAAAAGACAGCATTGCATAACCAAATTAAGCATACAATTAAACAAGTGACTACACACATAACATTTCCACACACCAAAGAAAGCAATTACATGAATACTAAAGAAGGAGAAACGAGGATCTAATCATCTCCTTATTGTTGCGATGATGCTTGCCATTGCTCTGCTTCCGGCTGGATCCCTGGCCGTTTTGGGGAAGGAGGGACTTACTCATGTCAACGATCCACCTGTACATGTCGTAGCTCATGTACGCCTCCTTGGCCGCGTACACGACGTGAGCTTTGTCGAGTTTCTCCATCCAGGCCGAGTGCCATGCACGCTTGTCCTTGTTGCACGAATCCTTCATGTTTCTGTAGTAGGGGTCGATGATGGCCTCGGCGAGGTGAACCAGTGAGTCCTTCTCATGCTCCTTGCTGCCCCTGATCTTGTATTGGCCCTGGATGTCGACAAGATTCTGGCAGGCGATGCCCGAATTCTCGAGCGCCTTTACATCGTTGGTGATGTCCACCGTAGCGAACATGTAGTGGGGGCTGTTGACAAACCTGGCGAAACGCTCGCAAGGCCTTGTGGCCAGGTAGTAGTGGTAGACGAGGACGTGGTGGTGCACGCACATCTGGGCGACGACGACCTTGGGACGAGACCCAACATGAGCGCGGGTGTACTCGAGGTCGAACCCGACCACCTTGTACTTCTCCTCGGCAAGCAACAGCTCCATGATGTGGATGGAGTGCTCCACCCAGACCGGGTCGTTCGTGTACACTACCGAGAGGTCCATGAACCTTTTGTGGGTGTCCACCACGGCACGCATGGTGAACTGCTGCTCGTCGTCGGCAACCGCTCGGGGGCCATTGGAGCCACGCAGGATACCCTCTAAGAATTTCTCGTGGTGGGTGTGCTTCTTGCAATGGTGGGGCGCGATCGAAAGGTTGAAGAGACACAATGGTAGGTTAAATGGCCGCTGTAATAAATGGGGGCCGGCCGGCCTGTAATCGTCACGACGTTCATAGCTGAGGATTTCAGTGCATGCTTGACAACACCACACCGCACGCGTGGGCTCGAAGAGGCGCCAAATGTATCATCGATGAGCCCGCGCTATCGCGCTGTTTACCGCGCAAGCTTCCCGCACGGCTAGTTTGGCCACGCGTCGGCTAGAAGAGGGACAAATCATGGGCGTTTATTGGCAAAAAGCTTTGTAAAAACAAAGTGTGTGGAATGACTTCAGTCAGAAGTTTACCCTTGGGTGATGAGGTCAAAGTTACACAGAAGGGTGATGATGGACACTCGAGGGCGATAATTAATTCTGCACTCAACAGTGCACACAGTGGAAGAAACCAACTGTGTGCAATAATGTCGAAGATCGCACTCGATTTAGCTATATAGATCGTGTGCTGTGAGATCGACAAGATAAACTGATTCGAGAATGGTTAATAAAATCTAAGACCATTGCATATTAAGGTCAAAATAGTGCTAGCAATATACGAGTCTCATACGATGCCATTTCAACAATTGTACCACAAAAGCTCGAAATGTTACAAGGTTCAAATTCCAGAGTTATATGGCTCAAATTCGAAGATTACAAGGTTCAAACTGATATTAGAAATGAAATTCAGTTCATCGGCTGCAAACGCTCGCGCTGATCCGCTGAACATGGATATCAGAGAGGGTCAAACTAATATCACCACTTCTAAGTCTGGCTTCGAAACCTCACATTTTTTGCAAAGGGGTCAGCCACCGAGAAGTCATGTATGGGGTTGACACGATGACTTCCGATTACTCTGTCATCTGAAGTTCCAAAATGAAATTTAGCATTTTTGGAGCCTACTCCATTCTGCCGCAGGCGCCGGCGCTGATCAACAAACCATTCATTTTTGCGAAATAAATGTAGGGCAAACCTCCTTTCCTTCAGCACCCTTGCTCTGAGAACAAAGAACCTGGCGAATATAATCTCTGGTAAGGTCCCTCGGTAGGAGTTCGAAGTAATTTCTGAGAGATGCAGATCTAGGCATTCGACGTGATTGTTATATTGTATCACATTATCCACCACTGGGCCTAATCTTATCTGCAAAAGAAGAAAACGTGTTAGTGCCTACATGCAGTTTTGAACATTACTACAGGCCTAGCTATTTGGTTTGCAGGATTTGTAAAATGCACTAACATGCCATCTTTGATCTGACATGATTAACATGGGCATTTGATTACATTCTAGAAAAATGTAGCCTTCTTCACAAGAGGTTGGAGTGGATGAAAAGTTCCCTAAGAAAACTAGTACAGATGAATCCAAAGGAGAAATGCTTATGATTGTAACCATATGGATCAAGCAACCAATATGGGCAGGGCATGTATGTACTGAAATCCTCCATAAGAACCTTCAGAAATCGTAGTACATTGTCATTGTAAACTTGGAAAAAGGTGTCACAAATTGAACTCCCTTATGGTTAAAATTTAACCAGAAAGGAACATCACCTCGATATATAGCTTCTCCAGGCATAGAAAACATATCAGGAAACTGACAACTTGCTCCAGGCCAGGCCCAATAGATTCTAGTGCCAAGACCTTCACTGTGCGCAGTTTCGGGGTCAAGCTTGTCGGAATCATTTTCTGAATGACAGACGAACAAACATCTTCAAAATTAGAAATAATGTTAATTTGTAGAAGGAGAGGTAGAAGGCAGTTGTTGTACCTGAACGGGTGTGGATCCAATAATAAGTTCGGAGTATTTGTCAGACGAGTAGCCCACAACTGTCAATTTTGGCGCAGAAATGACATTGATTCTTGTTGGACCTTCTTGATCAACTACAAGTAATCTCTCAAGTGCAGGTGTGTCCTAGATGACCATACCGTGGTACACATCTTGTGATGTCTTCCTGCCGCACCAGCAACACACATAAATAGTCCGGAGAGTCATGGAGGTGATGTGGAAGGTACTCAACCCATTGATCGCCTGAAGACGAAGGTACTCGAGTGCAGTACAGCCATGATGCAGGCGCTCCATGTCACCCTTTGAGAGGAAGACGGCGACGAGCTTGAGGTGCTTCAGTCGTGGTAGAATAAGAGCGGATGCGTCATTAAGGGGCGGGAAATGACAGTTCCTAAACTTGGCGACATGCAGCGTGGGTGCGAGGCGGAGTGCGGACGTTGGTAGCGACCGCATATGCCCATCATCAAAAGTGAGCTCCTCAAGCTGATCTAGGGCGGGGGATCGGAACCAGTCATCAAGCCTGGCTCGGTCCTTGCCGTTGGAACGGAACTTGCCCATTCTAAGGCCTTTGGTTGGGCCAAGGTGACTGCCGAGGATCTTGGAGAATGCATCCAAGCTTTTGTGATAGCCATGGCAGAGCTCGTGGGTGTCGATGAGGTCGAGAGGGCTGGAGTTCCATAGGGGGCGCCACCGCCGGGAAAGGAGGGTTGTCCGCGCCCCATATTTGATTGGGAGGAGGGAGATGATGACTCTCAACATATCATCGGGGAGGCTGCTGATTAAGTCTAGGCCGGCTGGAGTCGCTTGCGGTTCTAGCTCGCCCCGCCCCCGCTTGTTGGCAACCCCATTCTCCACCTCCGGAGTCTCCTTGTCAGCGGCGCTTTCTTATAGGAATGGGAGTACAGGGAATATTTAGTTAAAACAGGGCAATAGAAAAGTGTATTGGTAACTAGAAGTTATTAGGTAGGAATATAGTAAGAAAAGGGAATAACAATTGGTTTCTTAAATACTACACAATTCATTTGACATTGCTGGGTAAGTCAACATATGCAGATAGTTGAAAATAAAACTTACTTCGAACAAAGTCTGGACGGATGATTTTGTCGGGGAAGTTAGCATATATCTCATGACCAAGCCCTTTTATGTGCAGTGCAATTTTAGTGCCAGCTTTCAGTACATAAAACTTTGCAATTTCATTCCAAAAGCCAGTGCCAAAATAGGAGTCACCACGTTCATCAAGTCTTACAGTAGCAACGATTGTAAATCCATGGTTTGTGTGCAGTATGACATCCGTGGAGCCTTGATCTATGTAAAGGGAAAAATTGTGCACTACATAATCTGTTGCATAGTGAGGGTTGTCCTGCAGAAAATGGTAGGATTGTTAAAGAAAATATGGTAACATGCAAATATGGGTCCAAATTGAAAGAACTGTACATCAGTTGAAATCGAAGGACAAAAATCTATAATTAAACAGATAGGTAAACATGATGTCATGGAAAAATGAGAGTAAGCGAAAGAACAATACATCATTAATTTTCCTAATATAGAAAGAAGAGGGGAAAATCCCTATGACGTATATGGTGCATGTGGCACCTTTTATCCAAATTTAGCAATATTTAGAATATGTTCAGGAAAGTAGGCCATGCCAACCGATTTAGGGTGAGATTGAACATACCGCACGCGTCCTCAAGTTATCTGGTACGATGAGATGGAATCTCTGGCGGCGGTCGCAAAGTCCTGAAGTGTCGGCGCACTGTACATTCTATGAATGAAAGAAAACCCTCAAATCAGCTCGAATAAAAATGAATTCACGGTGATTTTCTCCGGGTGATTAAAGGAGGCAGATGAACTGGGATAAGAGATGAGATAATATCTTGTTAAATTAGTTACCTTGTCGTCCATGAGAAAGAACTCTCAGTACGGCAGATTCCCCAACCGAGCGGAGCTGGGTTGACTGCCAGTGTCGAGAAAGTCGATGGCGATAGGCGGCGGCAAGCGGAAGTGGCGAAATGCGGTGGGCTTTGCCGGCAGCCTAGCGGCGGCGACATGCGTCGAGCTAAGTGTTTACCGTCGCGATAGGCGGTGCCATGCCATAGACGCGGAGGAGCTTGTGCAGGTGTGAATGGGGAACGTACCGGAGGGGCCGAGGGGGTGGCGGGCGGGGTGAGGATTTTTGTGACGTGGGGATGGTGAGGGTTTTCTTTTTTCTTTTTTGAATTGGATGGTGAGGGTTTTCTGTCCCACAAAGAATTTTGGGGGCGACAGTTTGCTAAAGAGAACAGTGTGTGATTGACGCAGCAGGCAAAATGAAAGTCATTGCACACGGTTCCAATTTTGGGAACCGTGTGTGATTGACGTACTACCTCCGTCCTGGTTTATTGGTCCCCCGTTATAATTTTTACCAAAATTTGGCGAAATATTTAACATACTCAGACATAGATAATAAGCGTACACATACATAAGCATAGTTCAACCATTAAGTACATAGTTCAACCGTCATTAAGCGTACTCAAGCGTACATAGTTCGATCCATCCCACATCTCATCTCACATGCGGCCGGCACGATCCTGAAGCTTCTCTAGGTACTCGGCGTACGCGCCGTGCACCACCCTGCGAGAATACTTTTGCTTGAAGGAGCCAACGACCCGTCCTCTTGCATGCGCCAGAACACTTAGGTTGCAAAATGGGCATCCATAGTCGTCGTTCCAGGTCCTAATACGCCTGTTATGCATTCCCGCATAAAGCTCCCTCAGGATTCGCCTCTTGTACTTCCTCTAGGCATCCTCATCCTCGCTGTCCACATCGTCAGACATCACCTATACAAATAGTAAAACAAATTTGGCATCAAATCACTGATTACATGCCGTGAAGTAGGATTAGGAATTTATGGCTATTTATTTACACATATCCAGAGATTATGGTTTGATTTTTAAGCACAGTCGTCTATGTACAGACCAATCTTGAAGAAAATAATGGCACAAACATATGTAGGTCATTCAAAATCAATTGTTAAGTCCTGGCTAGGAATTATTAGCACAAACACTAACCCTAGTCGGATTACTAGCAGAAATCATTTGCACAGATGAAACAACTAATCACTTATCACCTATACCATTCAAACAATCAATACACTACACGGATCTAACGAAACTTACTCAGATTTCATGGATTGGGAGAACATAACCACAAGATTTCTATTCCAAAAAGGGGGAGGCAGGAGTAACCAGAGAAACCCTATGATCTATTTGACACATAAATGGGTATAGATGACTAAGCAGCTGTACGTCATCATCGGAGTCGTCGCCGGAGTGGTCGTCGGAGTCATCGCCTGAGTGGTTGTTGGAGTCGGTGTGGAACTCCGCCTCTGGCTATGTAAGCTCAACGCCGTCGACGACGTCAGGGTGCAGCGATAACTCGCCGGCGGTGACGGCAACCTCTGTCTCCATCTCCACGCCGTGCTCCGGTGCTTTAGCAGCCCCGACGTCTCCACTCCCTCCGATGGGGCGCTTCGGCGGCATTCTCATACACTGACGGCTTTGAGGACTGAGAGCGGCGTCGAGGATGCAAGCGGAGAGAGAGGATTGTGTGTGCGTAGCGAGGATTGGGGGTGTGTCCGCTCGGGCGCAACATTAATATGGAGTAGTGGGAGAGAGGCGGGCGACGGTCAAACCGATGGCTCGCCTCACGGTGAGCCTGCGCACCGGACTGCTGGCATGCCTACCAAAGTTTCACACAGCTACTCGCACGCCTCCCGATGACACTGCACGGAGAGCACGCTAAACCCGGGCATGGGCAGCCCGGCCCGAGCCTGGCCCGAAAAACCCGGGCCAGGCCGGGTCGGGCTTGACATTCGGGCCAGGCTCGGGCTTTGTTTTGCAGCCCGAAAGATAGTTCGGGCCGGGCTCGGGCTTCAATTTTTCTGTATTTCAGGCCGGGCTTGCGGGCTTCGGGCCGAGCTTGCACGTGCGCGTACTAAAAAACAGCATTCGGGCCGGGCTTTCGGGCTTCGGGCTTCATTTCGGGCCGGGCTCGGGCTTGAAAACAGGGAGTATTTCGGGCTTCAGGCCGGGCTCGGGCTTGAGAAATGAAGGTCGGGCTCTTACAAGCCCGGCCCGAAACCCGGCCCGGCCCGACGTTTGCCCGGGTTTAGAGCATGCCTCCGTCAATTCACACACCTGCACGCACGCCTCCCCGTCTGCCTGCGTGGCGGACTGCTCACATGCGTCCCGTCAACTCACGCCTGCTCGCACGCCACACGGATCGCGCGGCGGCACGTATATTGTTTTTCTATTTGGATGATTAATGCTGCCGCTTTATTGCTTAACCGAAGCATGACACGTATCCATTGTTGGTCTAACGCTCACGGTTCGAATAAACAATCCGTTTGGGGTATTGGTTCCCAATTATTAATAATCTCCCGTCTGTAATTAGATAAAGATTACATCAAAACTGGTCTCAAATTTGACAAAAAAAAGTACAATGCTACTTTGTATTGGTGTCCACTAGCACATATGCCCATGCGTTGCAACGGGTAGACTTTTTTTGCGAGAAACATCGGGAAAGATAATTGATGTGTCCATCAAAACGGCCTCCGCAGTTGTGGGGCGACAGAGCGAGGAGTTGTGGTGTTGTCGCGGGTCATGTTTGGCCTGCGAGATCTAGATAGTGATGGGGTTGGTCGGACTGGCGGCCACCACCCAACTCGTGCCTCCTTTTTCTCCAGGTCCGCCTCCGTGTCGAGGTTGTGGTTGCTTCCTCACTTTGTGCCTGCACGGCGACCTTCGGGGCATATTTGCTTCGACCACTCTCTTGCGATGGCGTAACCGGATGAATTACAAATTGCAGCGAATCCCGTTTCATTGGCATAATCATCGCATAACCAGGTAGTCCTTGCTTTACCATGGTGTATTCTCCTTAATTATTTTAGCGCTCACTTGCCCACATTTTTTTAGTCAGGGCCAAACCAGCATATTCTCTTTTATTGGCATGTGCCCATAATTACTTTTAGTTATAGCCAACCAACATATTCTTGTTTATCGTCAAATAGCACGTGGAACGCACAACAGTTCCGTCTGGGCTAGGCCACTCGCAGGCACCAAAATGACCTATTTTTGTCAGGCACAGATAAAAATCCAAAAAAAAAACAATGAGTTCAAGGATCAAACTCCTGACCTCAAAAACTTGACCACGTGTTGCTAGCCACTCGAATAAACAACTCCTGCTAACCAATGGCCAGCACAAATGTTTAAGAACATACTACAACATCACATCAAAACATTTCTTGCTTTTTCTTTTCTTTTTTGAAATTTCAAAAATAAGGTAACAATTATGAATTGCCGAATATTCTTTGAAACATGAGCAAATTTTGAAATCCTATTCTTTTTAAAAAAAATTGAGCATTTTTTGATATTTTCTTTAATTTTTGCAAAAAATGAACAAAAATTTGAAACAGGAAGATTTTTTGAAATTCTAAACAAAGAATTTCGAAAACCTGAACCTTTTATAAAAAGGAACTTTTTTTTGAATTTGCGAACAATTTTTTCAAACTGAAAAATGTTTTGAACATTCAATTTTTTTAAAAATGTGTTGTTTTTTAACACAAAAATTATTTTGAATTGTGAATATTTCAATAAAACAGGAATATTTTTCTAATTTGTATAATGTTTTAAAATGCAGTTTTTTAAAAATGTTGAACAATTTTGGAAAACTCAAACATTTTGTGACAAAATGCAATCATATTCTGAATTTTGGACAAATTTTGGAACAAGAAGAAAAATAAAAAGTTCCCCACATTTTCAACATGGGAACAAAATTTTGAAATTATGAAGATTTGATGAAAAATTGAATAAAAATGGAAATTCTAAAAAAATGAAATTTTGAAAAAATAAAAATAAACTTGGAAGTCAAAAAAGGAAAGAGAAAGGAAAAGAAAGAGAAAATAGAAGTAGAACACAGAGAAGAACGAGAACATGTCGGCCCAATCTTGGGCGTCCTTTATGAAACTCTGACTATTTGTCGCTCAGTGCGGCAAATAAGGGTTTGCGGCTGCATGGGCAGGAAATAAATGGGCTGGCTTGGTTGGGCCGCAGCACGCACAGCCCATGTACGAAATTCTGGATAAAATTGTTTTTTTTGTAGAAGATGGACGCAGAAAAATTTAGTACCACCTTGGATGGAAAAAATATATTTTTGATGCTGAACGGATGAAAAAATTGGAGAAACGCACCTTGCTTTATTAGTAGGTATAGATATGACAACTCGATAAGTTTCATGAATTTCAACTAAGTTTTGGATGTACTAGGATTTAAAAATCAAGATTCTCAATGTTTGAAATTTGTTGCACGGGGAGTAAACATGCACCCAGTGAGACACATGTGTTTTTGCAATCCATTTAGGTGCACTGTCACGTGTGCATGTAGCTCAAATTTGATTTTTGCACATTATACCCATAAAAATCAATCAATCAATGTACTAAAACGTCTTAATGATCTCTATGATTTTTTTGAAATTAAAACGTCCCTCCTTTGGTAATATGTATGCGCGAGATAATTAATTTAACATGCATCGTAGTTGCGGTGGATTCACGGTGTGTGTGTGGGTGTGTGTGTGTCTGGGGTGGCTCGCAGTACACTACGAGTTGTGAGCCACCGTGTGGGTTGGCCGTTTTGTTAGGCAGGCCGGTGCCACATCAGAGTCGTGAAATTGTTATTTAAAACATTACACAACCCTTTCATACATAAATGTTTTGGCCACATGCAGTCGATGGTTGTCCTACACGACACTCGATACTCACGTGTGACGCTTTCTGTGGGCTAGCGAGGTCGTCGTCCATCACTTTGACGAACAATCGGCAGTGAGGTTAATTTGACTAGCAAGGTAGAATCTTTTTTGTTTGTGTTATGGTGGTATATAGTACGCGTCGAAGAGGTGGGAGGAGACTAGCATATATACTATACGTATCCGTCCGTGAACAAGTACACCTCACTTAGTGTCGGGACTTTTTGGTTACCGAGGCACGTGCCACATCAAAATTGTGAAATTGGTTATTCAAACATCAAACAACACCTTTTTGGGCCACATGCATATATATCCTAGCTAGGACACTCACGTGTGACACTTCCATCTGTGGGCCCACGAGGCCATCGTCGATGCATGCATGCATCACTTTGCCCTACATCGGGAGAGGTTAATTAATTTCACCATCGATGAGGATTCTTTTGGGTTGTACATATATTACAGGAGGAGCATATAGTATGCGGTGAAGAGGGGGGATGGGGACCATCATATGTAGTACGCTTGATATGAACCTCGCTCTGTGTGGGTGCATGATTTACGGTTTTTGAGGCATGTGGCACATCAAAGTTGTGCATTTTGGGTATTCAACATATATATGTTTGGCTCACATGCAAAGCGGTGGTGGTTGTCCTCTCGCACCCACTTAAGCGGTTATCAGCGATATCGATGCTTTCCATCTGTGGGCCCGCTTGGTCCATCACTTCTTTTTGCCTGACAACAAGAGAGGTTAATTTGACTTAGGAGGGGATTATTATTTTTGCTCTGGTATGACATGCATGATACACTTTGAGCACACACACATGCATGTGTACGCATGAATCCCTCCCATCGAGTCGAAGTGGCTAGTACAACGACACCATCATGAACCGATCTCGCTCTGTGTGGGAAGCTAGTGTATGATTTTTGACACACGCGCCACATCAATGTTGTGTATTCAAACATGCATGCACGCATCACCTCCATACATATGCATGTAGCGGTTGCCTTCGAATGATACACTCCCTTGCGTGGTTATCGGCGACAAGCCTATATATTCGTGGGCCCGCGTGGACAGCCATGATCACCTTGACCAACAACAAGATAGGTTACCATGGCGAATTCTTCATTTGGTTCGTGTTATCGTAGTACAGGTCATGGTGAGATTCAGACCTAATTAAGTTTGAGCATATATACTATGCACGCATGCATGCATATATGAATCCCCGTCGTTGGCTTGAAGTGTGGTGTAATATACATATGCATCATCAACCTAACCCTCACTCAGTGTGGGGATTTCTAGTTTGAAATCACGGTTCCACATCAAAGTTGTTCCATTGTTACTCAAAAACACACCTCTCCATACATATGTTTGGGCCACACGCATGCAATGGTTGTCTTTGGGGACTAGCTACTTGCGTGATTATTGGCGAGCTAGCCCATCTCCGGGGTCGCATGGACGTCCATCACTTTGACCAACAACAAGAGAGAGGTTGTACGACCAAGGTGGATTATTCTTGGTCCATTTTACGATCCATCTTGGTGAGATATATGCCTCTCTGGCCCGCCGACTGAAAGTGTGTGTGTGTGGGGGGGGGGGGGTTGCTACTTTGCACTTTGCTAGGTGAACCTCGGTTGGGGGGGGGCATGCATTCATAGCTTAATTAGGATTCCCTTCGTGGTGACACAAGGGGGGTGGGGGGTTCTAGCTACTTCGCACTTTGCTAGGTGAACCTCGGTTGGGGGGAGGGGGGCATGCTCATAGCTTAGGATCCCTTCATGCCAACACGAGGGGGGCTGCTAGCTACTTCGCACTTTGCTAGGTGAACCTCAGTTGGGGGGGGGGGCATGTGCATTCATAGCTTAGGATTCCCTTCGTGCCGACACGAGGGAGGGGTGGACGCTAGCTACTTCGCACTTTTCTAGGGTGAACCTCGGTTGGGGGGGGGGAGGGCATGCATTCATAGCTTAGGATTCCCTTCGTGCTGACATGAGGGAGGGGGTCTGCTAGCTACTTCGCACTTTGCTAGGTGAACCTCGGTTGGGGGGGGGCATGTGCATTCATAGCTTAGGATTCCCTTCGTGCCGACACGAGGGGGGGTGGCTGCTAGCTACTTCGCACTTTGCTAGGGTGAACCTCAGTTGGGGGGGAGGGCATGCATTCATAGCTTAGGATTCCCTTCGTGCCGACACGAGGGAGGGGGGCTGGTAGCTACTTTGCACTTTGCTAGGTGAACCTTGGTTAGGGGGGCATGCATTCATAGCTTAGGAATCCCTTCGTGCCGACACGAGGGAGGGGGGCTGCTAGCTCTACTTCACACTTTGCTAGGTGAACCTCGGTTGGGGGGCATGCATTCATAGCTTAGGATTCCCTTCGTGCCAACACGAGGGAGGGGGGATGCTAGCTACTTCGCACTTTGCTACGGTGAACTTCGGTTGGGGGGGGGCATGCATTCATAGCATAGGATTCCCTTCGTGCCGACACAAGGGAGGGGGGCTGCTAGCTACTTCGCACTTTGCTAGGTGAATGAACCTCGGTTGGGGGGGCATGCATTCATAGCTTAGGATTCCCTTCTTGCCGACACGAGGGAGGAGGGGGGCTGCTAGCTACTTCACACTTTGCTAGGTGAAACTCGGTTGGGGGGGAGGGGGCATGCATTCATAGCTTAGGATTCCCTTCGTGCCAACACGAGGGGGGGGCAAGCAATACCGTGCGCTTTGCGAGAGAGGTGCCACATCGAATTTGCATTTGGTATTTGAAAATCAAACCACCCTTTTGTTACATAAATTTGGTCCACATGCAAGTCTGTTCGTGTTCTGACCCTCTCCCGTGTCATTTTTCGCCAAATTTATGAACATTAGACAAGTCGGATGACGCAGAAGACACGGTTCACTCAAACTAACCATGTGCCACGCCGGTGCACCTGTCACACACACATCCGTACAGTACATTGGGCTCCACGAGGCTCCCCCTCTAAAAAATACCTGCCCGCCTCGAGGGTTTTTCTGTTTCATAACACACGGTTGTTATCTCCGGACCATGTGCGATGTTTCTTGTTCCCAATCCCGCCTGCATCCCTAGAAAATATCTGCCCGCCTCGAGGGTTTTTCTGCTTCATAACACACGGTTGTTATCTCCGAACCATGTGCGATGCACTATCATCAAAATTTTCAATAGCCCGGCATTTCACTCCCGCGTAGTAAAATTTTCAGTACCCGCGTCATTTCCTCAAACACCCCGCGCCCCCTCCACACACACACACACACCAAAACCTCCTCAGGCGTGCGCACACACAGACACACACACACACACACACCCTCCCTCGCTCGAAACCCTAGCAAGGTCCCAACCGCCGCCGCCGTCGCGGCCGCAAGGCCTCCATTGTCAACATTTGCCGGTTTGCCCGTGCATCTTACCCACCGATCTCCATACCCAAGCTGCCCTGAGTTTCTTAGATGACGCATGCCAAACGCCCAGTTTCCCACAGACCCCCATCCCCCACTCCAGAGCGTCGCAGCCTAAGCCCGGCTATGCTTCCCGTGGAGCTCGAGGAGCGACTGGCCCAAAATAGGTGTATAGCGGTCTCTTCGCCCGACGTCGCCGAGGAAGCTGACGACCATTACTGGCGGCAGGCACTCAAGCAGCGGGCTAGAGTATGCGGGCATGTCTCGTCTACCGGCTACGACATCGAGGTCATCGACGGCGACGCCCTGAGGCGGGCTGTGTCACAGGTTAAGTGGCCCATCCCCAACCCCTTGGGTTCAATTGCCGTCGATCTCATCCATGGCCCCGCCGCTGATCTCCTCTGGCTCGCTGTCAACAATTTGCCATTCTACATTGCCATCGAGCCCCTTTTGTCATTTCTGAAGGACACGTTCTGCGACGCTGGCTTGGGATCTACAGCTTCCAAGTCAGACCTCATCGAGGGCGACCACGAGGAGGGCACCCTCTCCGGCTCTTCCAAGGGGAAAGAGCCCATATGCTCTTCCAAGGGGAAAGCGCCCGTTTGCGACATTAGGGAGGGCACCCTACAGCCGTGCTCTTCCAAGGGGAAGGAGCCCATCTGCGACAACATGGAGCACATCCAGGGTCCGTGCTCTTCCCACGGGAACGTGCCCATCCGTGACAAGTGAGGAAACCCATGATTTGTTTTGCCGTGCCTCTTCACAGGGGGAAACCCATGATTTGTTTTGTTGAGTCCCTTTTGTAGTGTAGTGAGAATATGTCCAGTTTTAATTGCTATATCTGGTTGTTTGCTGTATGCCTTGTTTATTTCAGTTGTTCACAATGTGATGCTCTATATGTGCAATTATTTACTATGCAGTACATTTCATCAATCCAGTTTTAAACATACCGATAGGAATGCATATATTTGCTTGTTGTTAAGCCTGTTATAGCTAGCATATGCCTCTTTTCAAGTTTTTTGATTGTTCAGTTGTTTGTAGTTAGCATATGTTTAGTTTCAAATGCTATCTTTGGTTGTTCGTAGTATGCCTCATTTATTCCAGTTATTCACAACGTGATTGTGACGCCCCCGATTTGACCGTACACTAATCATGCACGCAAATGTGTACGATCACGATCAGGGACTCACGGGAAGATATCACAACACAACTCTACAACAACAATAAGTCATACAAGCATTATAATACAAGCCAGGGGCCTCGAGGGCTCGAATACAAGTGCTCGATCATAGACGAGTCAGCGGAAGCAACAATATCTGAGTACAGACATAAGTTAAACAAGTTTGCCTTAAGAAGGCTAGCACAAAAGTAGCAACGATCGAAAAGGCAAGGCCTCCTGCCTGGGACCTCCTAACTATTCCTGGTCGTCGTCAGCGGCCTGCACGTAGTAGTAGGCACCTCCAGTGTCGTGGGAGTCGTCGTCGACGGTGGCGTCAGGCTCCTGGACTCCAACATCTGGTTGCGACAACCAGATAGAAAGGAAAAGGGGGAAAAGAGGGAGAGAAGCAACCGTGAGTACTCATCCAAAGTACTCGCAAGCAAGGAGCTATACTACATATGCATGGGTATATGTGTAAAGGGGCATATCAGTGGACTGAACTGCAGAATGCCGGAATAAGAGGGGGATAGCTAGTCCTGTCGAAGACTACGCTTCTGGTCATCTCCATCTTGCAGCAAATAGAAGAGAGTAGATTGAAGTCCTCCAAGTAGCATCGCCTAGCATAATCCTACCCGGCGATCCCCTCCTCGTCGCCCTGTTAGAGAGCGATCACCGGGTTGTATCTGGCACTTGGAAGGGTGTATTTTATTCAGTATCCAGTTCTAGTTGTCATAAGGTCAAGGTACAACTCCGGGTCGTCCTTTTACCGAGGGACACGGCTATTCGAATAGATAAACTTCCCTGCAGGGGTGCACCACATAACCCAACACGCTCGATCCCAATTGGCCGGACACACTTTTCTGGGTCATGCCCGGCCTCGTAAGATCAACGCGTCGCAGCCCCACCTAAGCACAACAGAGCGGTCAGCACGCCGGTCTAATCCTAAGCGCGCAGGGGTCTGGGCCCATCGCCCTATGCACACCTGCACGTTGCGAACGCGGCCGCGAGCAGACCTAGCAACCCACACGATCACGGCGGTTACGTCAAAGCGGTCCAACACGGCGCGCGCCACTCAGTCACTGACGTCACGAAGGCTTCGGCTGATACCACGACGCCGGGATACCCATAACTACTCCCGCGTAGATGGCTAGTGCGTATAGACCAAATGGCCAGACTCAGATCAAATACCAAGATCTCGTTAAGCGTGTTAAGTATCCGCGAACGCCGACCAGGGCCAGGCCCACCTCTCACCTAGGCGGTCTCAACCTGCCCTGTCGCTCCGCCACAAAGATCCACTTGCGGGTACTCCTACGAGCCGACCCGACTTTAGTCATCACATGTGTCATGTATATAGTATATAAGTATATACCCGTGATCACCGCCCAGGTGATCACGACCCGATAGTATAGCACAGCAGACGGACAAGAATGTAGGGCCACTGATGGAAAACTAGCATCCTATACTAAGCATGTAGGATTGCAGGTAAAGGTAACAACAGTAGTAGCAAGGATAGGCTATGCATCAGGATAGGATATCGAAAAGAAGTAACATGCTACACTACTCTAATGCAAGCAGTATAGAGAAGTATAGGCGATATCTGGTGATCAAGGGGGGGGGCTTGCCTGGTTGCTCTGGCAAGTAGGAGGGGTCGTCGACTCCGTAGTCGAACTGGGCAGCAGCAGTGTCGGTCTCGTAGTCTACCGGAGAGAAGAGGGGGAGGAAACAGTAAATACAATGCAAACATAAGCATGACGATGCGTGACAAGGCAATGAGCGGTGCTAGGTGTGCCCTAACGCGACAGTAGGTGGTACCGGTGAAGGGGGGGAACATCCGGGAGGTATTCCCGATGTTTCACGTTTTCGGACAGATGGACCGGAGGGGGAAAGTTGCTAGTTCGATAGGTTAGGGAGGTGTGGTGGACGAACGGACTGCGTATTTGGATTCGTCTCGTCGTTCTGAGCAACTTTCATATAGAAAACATTTTCATCCGAGTTACGGTTTAAAAGATATGAATTTTCAAAGTTTATTTGAATTTCTGGTATTATTTATATTAAGAAAAATGAATTATGACGTCAGCATGAGGCAATGCTGACGTCAGCAAGTCAACAGGTCGGCTGACCAGTCAAACCAGACAGGTGGGTCCAGTGGGACCCACATGTCAGCCTCTGCTAGTCTAATACTTAATTAAACTAATCTATTACTATAATTAGAGGGGTGGGACCCACAGGTCAGTGAGTGTTTAGTTAAACTAATTATTTTTATTTATAAAACATTTTCTTTTTCTTTATTTTTTTTAATTTTTGCGGCGGGGCCCGCATGTCAGTGACTGGGCCTGCCCAGTCAGCAGTTGACTGGGTCAACCCAGTCAACTGGGGCCCGTGGGGGCCACTGGCAGGGGCACTGGGGTGGCCCCAGGCCAGCCACGTCGGCGGCCGGCGCCGGAGCAACGCCGGCGACCAAACGCACGGCGGCACGGCTCGGGAGGGGTACGGGTTTCACGTACAAGGGGGTCTTCGGGGGCGTGGCTGGGCGCGTTCGACGCGGCTCGGCGTCGCGCGTCCAACTGCGGTGGTCGGAGGGGCTGGAACGGCCAGGGACGACCGCTACGAGCTCGCCGGCGGCGAGGTGCTACGGGCGTCCGATGGATGCTGCGTTAGAGCGCGCGAACGGCCGAACTAACTAGCTAGGCGGGTGCGGTATGGTGCGGTCGGGCTAGCGGGCCTACGCCCGTGACCATTTGGTCACCGGAGACCCGCCGGCGGCGAGCTCCGCGGCGCGGCGTTCGGGCGCGCGTGGGGGAGCAGCTACGGAGCGCGGGCGAGCTAACGGAGAGGGGGAGGAGATGCGGGAGCTCACCGCGGAGCCGTAGGGAGTGGCAGCGAGCTCGGGGAGGGCGCGGGGTAGCCGGAATCGGCGACGATCGACGGCGGCCGTGCGGGGAAGACGAGCTCGGGGAGGTCGGTGCAGTGGCGCTTGGCTCGTTCCCGATGGCGTAGTCGGCGTAGTCGACGGCGGGGAGTCGTTCGGGCACGTCGACGGGGCGATCGGGGCACGGTGGCCGCGGGAGCTACGGTGAACGGCGGCGAGCACGCACGGGCAGAGGGGATCGAAGGGGAGAGGGAGGGGGATCTGGCGGGGGGGAAGAGGCGCAGAGGCCGAGGGGTGAGCGGGGGCGAGTGGGAGAGAGGCCCGAGGAGGCGGGGGAGCTGGCGCCCTTATCCTCCCCGGCGTCGGTGCCGGCGAGGTGGTCGGGCGGAAGCGCGCCCCTGTTCCGACCCGGTCGGGGGAACAGGGAAGGGGCGAGGGAGGAGAGGTGGGCTGGGCCGGGGTCGGGGGTGGCGGCCCAGTTTGGGCCGGGGGTTCGGTCCAGATGGGCCACGGGTCCAGTGGGGGGAGGGCCTGCTCCTTGCTTTTCTTTTTTTTTTCTCTGACGGTTCTGATTTCTGTTTTCCTTTTATTTGTTTATTTTCTTTTCTGTGTTATTTCATTTAAAAGTATTTAGGTGTTTTATAAAAATGTGTTTTCTCCACCATAATTACCAGTGTAATATTTGGCACCCACTGAACATTTTTGTTTGAGTTTTTGAAAACTTTTATTTTTCACTTTAATTATATTTGAAGTTTGAACTAGGAGTTTGAAAAGGAAGGTGATTCAAATGTGATCAAGCCCTGTTTAGCAACATGATTAGCTTAATCACAGGGAGTTACTGTAGCATGATTCCCAGGGTGTTACAAATCTCCTCCACTACAAGAAATCTCGTCCCGAGATTTAGGAGGTAGAAGGAAACAGTGCGGGGTATTCTTCGCGCAGACGATCCCCTCGTTCCCAAGTGGCCTCATCTTCAGAATGGTGCGACCACTGGACTTTGAGAAACTTGATCGCCTTCTGACGTGTGCGGCGTTCAGCTTGGTCGAGAATGCGGACCGGATGCTCCTTATAGGAGAGGTCTTGCTGCAATTCGAGCACTTCATGATCCACAGCTCGGATTGGATCCTTGAAGCAACGGCGGAGCTGTGACACATGGAACACATCGTGAACCTGAGAAAGGTTCGGCGGTAGCTCCAGTTGGTATGCCACTTTTCCACGCCTTTCGAGAATAGTGAATGGGCCAATATAGCAAGGAGCTAGTTTGCCCTTGATCCCGAAGCGGTGAGCACCCTTCATAGGTGTGACTCGAAGATAAGCCTTTTCGCCAGGTTGATAGACCATGTCTTTATGATGACGGTCATACTGACTCTTCTGACGTGACTGAGCAGTCTTGAGATTCTCGCGAATAATGCGGACTTGTTCTTCGGCATCTTGGATAATATCTGGACCGAAGAGTGGACGTTCCCCAGTTTCTGACCAGTTCAGAGGGGTTCAACACTTTCGTCCATATAACACTTCGAAGGGGGCCATCTTCAGACTAGCTTGATAGCTATTATTATAAGAGAACTCAGCATACGGGAGAGATTCCTCCCATTTCTTGCCGAAGGAAATAACACTAGCTCGAAGCATGTCTTCGAGAACTTGATTGGCGCGTTCAACTTGTCCTTGCGATTGAGGATGAAACGCAGTACTGAATGACAGATGAGTTCCCATTGCTTCTTGGAAACTTGCCCAGAATCTTGAAGTGAATAAGCTACCACGGTCTGAACTAATAACCAATGGAATACCGTGGAGTGAAACAATCCTGGACATATAGAGCGTTGCCAACTGGCTAGCAGTGATCGTTTCTTTGACTGCCAGAAAATGTGCAACTTTGGAAAGCCGGTCAATGACGACAAGAATAGCATCATTACCTTTCTGTGATTTGGGAAATCCAGTGACGAAGTCCATCTCAACATGGTCCCATTTCCATTCAGGAATAGAGATAGGTTGCAGGGTTCCAGCAGGCCTTTGATGTTCTGCTTTGATACGACGGCAAACGTCACACTCAGCAACATAACGAGCAATGTCTTGCTTCATATTAGTCCACCAGAATCTCTGACGGATATCTTGGTACATCTTTGTACTACCAGGATGGATACATAGAGGCGTATCATGAGCTTCTTTCATAACTTCCTGTGTCATATCCAGGTTTTTCTCTGCACATGGCACCACTAGGCGGCCCTTGAAGTATAAGGTGCCATCTTCAGCAATGGTGAAGAATGAGGGCTTTCCTTCTGTGAGGTAGCGCTTAATCTTGTGGGCTTCAGAGTCATACTTCTGTAGCCTTTTGATGCTGTCCTCGAGATCTGGTTTAGCAACTAGGGTATTGAGGGAACCCTGGGTAACAACGTGGAGGTTCACCTTGCCAAACTCCTTAGGAGGGGGAATGAGTGCACCCGGAGGAACAATATGGAGGTTCAGCTTCCTGAATTCTTCAACAAGCGAGGGCTGAACTTTATGAACCTGGAGGTGGTTGCAGTAAGACTTGCGGCTCAAGGCATCAGCCATTACATTAGCCTTGCCTGGCGTATAGGAAATACCCAAGTCAAAGTCTGCAACGAGCTCCATCCATCTCTGCTGACGGAGGTTCAGATCTGGTTGAGTAAACAGATACTTCAGACTTTGGTGGTCAGTGAAGATCTCGCAACGATTACCGAGAAGGTAATGTCGCCACTGCTTCAGTGCATGAATGACAGCAGCAAGTTCGAGGTCGTGAACTGGGTAGTTCTCTTCGTGAGGGCGCAATTGTCGAGAGGCATAAGCAATCACTTTGCGGTCTTGCATTAGGACACAGCCTAATCCTTGACGGGAAGCGTCGCAGTAAATGACAAAGTCCTTCTTAGTATCAGGTGGAGCTAGAACTAGAGCAGAAGTCAACTTGTCTTTGAGTGCTTGGAAACTTTCCTGACATTTGTCTGTCCATTGGAACTTGACACCCTTATGCAACAGGTTAGTCAGAGGCCTGGCGATCTTAGAGAAGTTCTCGACGAATCGACGGCAATAGCTGGCGAGACCGAGAAAACTTCTGACTTGCTTAACGTTCTTGGGAGGAGTCCAATCAAGAATAGCCTGAACTCGCTCGGGGTTGACGGCAATACCATCCTTAGAGATGACATGCCCAAGATAGGTTACTTCCGGTAGCCAAAATTCACATTTGGAGAACTTGGCATATAGTTGATGTTCTCGTAGCTTTTCCAGCACAAGTCGAAGATGTTCCGCATGTTCTTCTTCGTTCTTGGAAAATATCAGGATATCATCCAGATAAACCACGACGAACTTGTCGAGGTAATCCATGAATATGTAGTTCATCAGACGAGAGAAGGTGGCTGGAGCATTGGTTAAACTGAAAGACATGACGGTGTACTCGTATGAACCATAGCGAGTCACGAAGGCGGTCTTTGGGATATCCTCTTCGCGAACACGGATCTGGTGGTAGCCCAACCTCAAGTCGAGCTTAGAGAACACTGACGAACCCGCCAGTTGATCATACAGATCATTGATCCGAGGAAGAGGGTATTTATTCTGAATGGTAGCTTGGTTTATAGGACGGTAGTCTTGAACTAACCGGTTTGTCCCATCCTTCTTCTTGACAAAGAGAGAAGGTGCTCCCCAAGGAGAGCAACTTGGGCGAATGAATCCTTTGCGAAGAGACTTGTCGATTTCCTCCTTAAGCTCAAGGAGTTCATGCGGCGGCATTTTGTAGGGTCGCTTGGCTATAGGAGTGGTGCCTGGTTTCAAGTCGATGATGAATTCGACAGCTCTAGTAGGGGGAATCCCTGGAAGTTCTTCAGGGAAGACGTCGAGGAATTCACGCACGACGGGAATGTTTTCAATGCCCTCGAGTGGTGCAGCGTTCAATGCATTCAATGCATAGAGCCTTGCCTCGGCATTTTGTACCAGATGGGCTTGGTAAGTAACTATCTCATCTGAAGGGTGTAGCAGATGGACGGTCTTAGTGGTGCAAACGATTGAAGCAGTATGCGCTTTTAACCAATTCATTCCCAGAATGAGATCAATGCTACAGGACTTCAGTACGATGGGAGAGACAAGAAATTCCAGTCCTTCAATTTCAACAGTAACATCGTGACTAACCATAGAGGTTTGACATTGGCCCGCAGGGGTGTGTACCACTAGCGGAGTGTTTATCTCTTCGTAATGAATGCCATGCAGGAATGCAAATTCTGCTGATATGAATGAATGGGATGCTCCTGTATCAAATAAAACGGATGCTGGTACTGAATTTACGAGGAGTGTACCCATCACAGTAGCAGGCTGGTCTTGAGCTTCGCTGAGATCAACGTGGTTGGCATGAGCACGACCATAAGACTTAGCATTGTTGTTGCGGGGCTGGTTGTTACCACGGCCAGCTGCTGGAAGGGCCAGTTGATTCTGGTTCTGATAGCAGTTCCTGGCAAAGTGACCCGGTTGACCACACTTGAAGCACAGACCATTATCGGGAGTGGGAACAGGAGCCCCAGGTGGGGGAGCTGGTAGCTTTGACTGCCTAGATGGTGGAGGAGGCAGACGCGGTGCAACATAAGATTTCCTGGGAGCAGGTGCATTTGGACGATACATGCTGTTCGGGATCCATATCTTACGCTTCTGTGAGGGCGAGCCCGAAGATGAGCCCGTGTCACGGTTGCGCCCCTGAGAGCTCAGGTATTCCTGCAGACCAGTCTCGACATTGATGGCCTTATTCACCAAGGTGGCGAAATCAGCAAAGTCATGCACTAGAAGTGCGAGCTTGATGTCAGCTTGAAGGCCATCACGGAACTTCTCCTGTCTGCGTGCATCAGTTGCAATGTCTTCTTCAGCATAGCGGGACAAGTCCAGAAACTCCCGCTGATAAGCTTCGATAGATTTGTTGCCTTGGGTGAGGTTGCGAAACTCACGCTTCTTCCGGTCCATGACTCCCTGAGGAATGAAGCGGGCACGGAAAGCAGCTTGGAAGTCTGGCCATGTGATGATTGTTCCAGCTGGCAGAGTACGCCTGTGGCTGTCCCACCATTGAGCTGCGGGTCCCTTCAAGAAGAAGGAAGCAAAATTGACATAGCTGGCAGGGGCTACATCAGCAGACTCCATCTCATAGGTGATGTCACGGAGCCAGTCATCAGCATCCAGAGGCTGAGTTGAGCTGCGGTAGATGGTTGGGTTGAGGCATATGAAATCTTGAAGAGTCACTTGAGCTGGCTGCTGGTTCATATTGGGGCGAGGGAACTGAGCCATCATATTTTCCATGAATTGGCGGTTCAGTTCAAACTGTTGGATCATACCAGCCATGTACTCAGGTGGTGGTGGGGCATCGCCACCACGACCACGACCACCTGGTCTAACCATCCTGCTAATATATAACAGGGGTAGTTCAGCATTGAGAAAAATTGCAATGACAAGAATCATTCATGATGAAACATGCATAATGAAAGGAGCACGATAGCTACTACATAGTAGTCGGCATAACTTACAAAAGGGGTCATGCATAGAGTTCAGTACATAGAGTTCAGTTCATAGACTAAAACATCATAGGCGGCACACAGGCTCGCGGCGACTGAAACTAATACTACAAGCAAGCCTACATCAGTCCCAAGAGGTACTGTGGAGGTAATCGTAGCCCGACAGCTGGTAGTGAGGCAACGGATAGCCCTCCACGTCAGCAGACTGGGGGCCGCGGATACTCAGGTGTAGAGCCCGACGCTCAGGTGGCAGAAGAGGGCCAAGTGCGGGAGAGTAGCCTCCCACCTCTGGCCAACCAACACCGTGGGGCATCACGGTCCTGGCTGGGTAGATCGCAGTACGCGGTACCTGTCCAGACCGGACAAAGGGGTGCAGCAGCGTCAGAGCACGGTAAAGGTGCTGACGGGTGGTGTACATCTCGTGGCGAAGAGCTCGGTTAGCTCGATCCAGCCCATCAGCATGCAGAACCAAGTGCTGATGGTAGAAGGGCTCTCGGGTGACAGTGGAGTAGGCAGCAGTATAGTATCCCTCCGCACCAACATCAGATGCGATAGCAATGTGCCTGAAAGGGGAGGTGTCCAACTCCTGATACTCTCCACGAAGACGTGTCAGAGCAGCATAGGCAGCATCGTGGACAGCCATATCGATGGTCACACCAACACCATGTGCGGTGTGCAGCACAGTAGTGGAGTCAAACTCCCGCGAGTAGAGGTGGATGATGGCACGGTACTGCTCCTGGTTAAAGTCCTGGTACTCCTCGTAGACGGTGTACTCAGGGTGCCAGCGATAACCCAGATAGGTCATCATCTCAGCTAGCACCGCAGGTGATCCCGAGGCACCAATGGCTGTCGTGTGGCGAACGACCTGCCTCGAGGGTTCCATCTGAAAGCAAAGACGTTTCAAAGGAGTCAATTGACAGTGTGTGAATTGTTCAAAATACTATTCTAAGAAACAACTATGGCTTATCCATCTTTGGGGTGAACGCGGTCACGGGATCCTAGTGTTAAAGTTAGTAAATTCGTTTAACCCGAGTAGAAGAGAGTTCAGAGTCCCAGAGTAAAGGTCGAGGAGTAAAAGATCCTAGTACCACCCAATGGCGATGTGGGCCCGTAAGACACACAGCCATGTTAGTAAAAGTTTTTGTAAAGTCTAGACTCGACTTCGGCCAAGGAGTGTGGAAAGGGGGATTCCTACAGGCAGTCGGCTCTGATACCAACTTGTGACGCCCCCGATTTGACTGTACACTAATCATGCACGCAAATGTGTACGATCACGATCAGGGACTCACGGGAAGATATCACAACACAACTCTACAATAACAATAAGTCATACAAGCATTATAATACAAGCCAGGGGCCTCGAGGGCTCGAATACAAGTGCTCGATCATAGACGAGTCAGCGGAAGCAACAATATCTGAGTACAGACATAAGTTAAACAAGTTTGCCTTAAGAAGGCTAGCACAAAAGTAGCAACGATCGAAAAGGCAAGGCCTCCTGCCTGGGACCTCCTAACTACTCCTGGTCGTCGTCAGCGGCCTGCACGTAGTAGTAGGCACCTCCAGTGTCGTGGGAGTCGTCGTCGACGGTGGCGTCTGGCTCCTGGACTCCAACATCTGGTTGCGACAACCAGATAGAAAGGAAAGGGGGAAAAGAGGGAGAGAAGCAACCGTGAGTACTCATCCAAAGTACTCGCAAGCAAGGAGCTATACTACATATGCATGGGTATATGTGTAAAGGGGCATATCAGTGGACTGAACTGCAGAATGCCGGAATAAGAGGGGGATAGCTAGTCCTGTCGAAGACTACGCTTCTGGTCATCTCCATCTTGCAGCAATTAGAAGAGAGTAGATTGAAGTCCTCCAAGTAGCATCGCATAGCATAATCCTACCCGGCGATCCCCTCCTCGTCGCCCTGTTAGAGAGCGATCACCGGGTTGTATCTGGCACTTGGAAGGGTGTATTTTATTCAGTATCCAGTTCTAGTTGTCATAAGGTCAAGGTACAACTCCGGGTCGTCCTTTTACCGAGGGACACGGCTATTCGAATAGATAAACTTCCCTGCAGGGGTGCACCACATAACCCAACACGCTCGATCCCAATTGGCCGGACACACTTTTCTGGGTCATGCCCGGCCTCGTAAGATCAACGCGTCGCAGCCCCACCTAAGCACAACAGAGCGGTCAGCACGCCGGTCTAATCCTAAGCGCGCAGGGGTCTGGGCCCATCGCCCTATGCACACCTGCACGTTGCGAACGCGGCCGCGAGCAGACCTAGCAACCCACACGATCACGGCGGTTACGTCAAAGCGGTCCAACACGGCGCGCGCCACTCAGTCGCTGACGTCACGAAGGCTTCGGCTGATACCACGACGCCGGGATACCCATAACTACTCCCGCGTAGATGGCTAGTGCGTATAGACCAAATGGCCAGACTCAGATCAAATACCAAGATCTCGTTAAGCGTGTTAAGTATCCGCGAACGCCGACCAGGGCCAGGCCCACCTCTCACCTAGGCGGTCTCAACCTGCCCTGTCGCTCCGCCACAAAGATCCACTTGCGGGTACTCCTACGAGCCGACCCGACTTTAGTCATCACATGTGTCATGTATATAGTATATAAGTATATACCCGTGATCACCGCCCAGGTGATCACGGCCCGATAGTATAGCACAGCAGACGGACAAGAATGTAGGGCCACTGATGGAAAACTAGCATCCTATACTAAGCATGTAGGATTGCAGGTAAAGGTAACAACAGTAGTAGCAAGGATAGGCTATGCATCAGGATAGGATATCGAAAACAAGTAACATGCTACACTACTCTAATGCAAGCAGTATAGAGAAGTATAGGCGATATCTGGTGATCAAGGGGGGGGGGCTTGCCTGGTTGCTCTGGCAAGTAGGAGGGGTCGTCGACTCCGTAGTCGAACTGGGCAGCAGCAGTGTCGGTCTCGTAGTCTACCGGAGAGAAGAGGGGGAAGAAACAGTAAATACAATGCAAACATAAGCATGACGATGCGTGACATGACAATGAGCGGTGCTAGGTGTGCCCTAACGCGACAGTAGGTGGTACCGGTGAAGGGGGGGAACATCCGGGAGGTATTCCCGATGTTTCACGTTTTCGGACAGACGGACCAGAGGGGGAAAGTTGCTAGTTCGATAGGTTAGGGAGGTGTGGTGGACGAACGGACTGCGTATTTGGATTCGTCTCGTCGTTCTGAGCAACTTTCATATAGAAAACATTTTCATCCGAGTTACGGTTTAAAAGATATGAATTTTCAAAGTTTATTTGAATTTCTGGTATTATTTATATTAAGAAAAATGAATTATGACGTCAGCATGAGGCAATGCTGACGTCAGCAAGTCAACAGGTCGGCTGACCAGTCAAACCAGACAGGTGGGTCCAGTGGGACCCACATGTCAGCCTCTGCTAGTCTAATACCTAATTAAACTAATCTATCAGTATAATTAGAGGGGTGGGCCCCATAGGTCAGTGAGTGTTTAGTTAAACTAATTATTTTTATTTATAAAACATTTTCTTTTTCTTTATTTTTTTTAATTTTTGCGGCGGGGCCCGCATGTCAGTGACTGGGCCTGCCCAGTCAGCAGTTGACTGGGTCAACCCAGTCAACTGGGGCCCGTGGGGGCCACTGGCAGGGGCACTGGGGTGGCCCCAGGCCAGCCACGTCGGCGGCCGGCGCCGGAGCAACGCCGGCGACCAAACGCACGGCGGCGCGGCTCGGGAGGGGTACGGGTTTCACGTACAAGGGGGTCTTCGGGGGCGTGGCTGGGCGCGTTCGACGCGGCTCGGCGTCGCGCGTCCAACTGCGGTGGTCGGAGGGGCTGGAACGGCCAGGGACGACCGCTACGAGCTCGCCGGCGGCGAGGTGCTACGGGCGTCCGACGGATGCTGCGTTAGAGCGCGCGAACGGCCGAACTAAGTAGCTAGGCGGGTGCGGTACGGTGCGGTCGGGCTAGCGGGCCTACGCCCGTGACCATTTGGTCACCGGAGACCCGCCGGCGGCGAGCTCCGCGGCGCGGCGTTTGGGCGCGCGTGGGGGAGCAGCTACGGAGCGCGGGCGAGCTAACGGAGAGGGGGAGGAGATGCGGGAGCTCACCGCGGAGCCGTAGGGAGTGGCAGCGAGCTCGGGGAGGGCGCGGGGTAGCCGGAATCGGCGACGATCGACGGCGGCCGTGCGGGGAAGACGAGCTCGGGGAGGTCGGTGCAGTGGCGCTTGGCTCGTTCCCGATGGCGTAGTCGGCGTAGTCGGCGGCGGGGAGTCGTTCGGGCACGTCGACGGGGCGATCGGGGCACGGTGGCCGCGGGAGTTACGGTGAACGGCGGCGAGCACGCGCGGGCAGAGGGGATCGAAGGGGAGAGGGAGGGGGATCTGGCGGGGGGGAAGAGGCGCAGAGGCCGAGGGGTGAGCGGGGGCGAGTGGGAGAGAGGCCCGAGGAGGCGGGGGAGTTGGCGCCCTTATCCTCCCCGGCGTCGGTGCCGGCGAGGTGGTCGGGCCGAAGCGCGCCCCTGTTCCGACCCGGTCGGGGGAACAGGGAAGGGGGCGAGGGAGGAGAGTGTTGGGAATCGTAGCATAATTTAAAATTTTCCTACGCTCACCAAGATGCATCTATGGAGTCTACTAGCAACGAGGGGAAAGGAGTGGATCTACATACCCTTGTAGATCGCGAGCGGAAGCGTTCCAATGAACGTGGATGACGGAGTCGTACTCGCCGTGATCCAAATCACCGATGACCGAGTGCCGAACGGACGGCACCTCCGCGTTCAACACACGTACGGTGCAGCGACGTCTCCTCCTTCTTGATCCAGCAAGGGGGGAGGAGAGGTTGATGGAGATCCAACAGCACAACGGCGTGGTGGTGGATGTAGCGGGTCTCCGACAGGGCTTCGCCAAGCTTCCGCGAGAGAGAGAGAGAGAGGTGTTGCAGGGGAGGAGGGAGGCGCCCAAGGCTTAGATGTTGCTGCCCTCCCTTCCCCCCACTATATATAGGGCCAAGGGAGAGGGGGGGCGCAGCCTTGCCCCTTCCTCCAAGGAAGGGTGCGGCCAGGGGGGAGTCCTTCCCCCCCAAGGCACCTCGGAGGTGCCTTCCCCCTTTAGGACTCTCCCTTTTTTTCTTATCTCTTGCACATGGGCCTCTTGGGGCTGGTGCCCTTGGCCCATATAGGCCAAGGCGCACCCCTTACAGCCCATGTGCCCCCCCGGGGCTGGTGGACCCCCGGACCCCTTTCGGCACTCCCAGTACAATACCGATAAAGCGCGAAACTTTTCCGGCGACCAAAATAACACTTCCCATATATAAATCTTTACCTCCGGACCATTCCGGAACCTCTCGTGACGTCCGGGATCTCATCCGGGACTCCGAACAACTTTCGGGTTTCCGCATACATATATCTCTACAACCCTAGCGTCACCGGACCTTAAGTGTGTAGACCCTACGGGTTCGGGAGACATGCAGACATGACCGAGACGCCTCTCCGGTCAATAACCAATAGCGGTATCTGGATACCCATGTTGGCTCCCACATGTTCCACGATGATATCATCGGATGAACCACGGTGTCCAGGATTCAATCAATCCGTATGCAATTCCCTTTGTCAATCGGTATGTTACTTGCCCGAGATTCGATCGTTGGTATCCCAATACCTTGTTCAATCTTGTTACCGGCAAGTCTCTTTACTCGTACCGCAATGCATGATCCCGTGACTAACGCCTTAGTCACATTGAGCTCATTATGATGATGCATTACCGAGTGGGCCCAGAGATACCTCTCCGTCACACGGAGTGACAAATCCCAGTCTCGATCCGTGCCAACCCAACAGACACTTTCGGAGATACCCGTAATGCACCTTTATAGTCACCCAGTTACGTTGTGACGTTTGGCACACCCAAAGCACTCCTACGGTATCCGGGAGTTGCACGATCTCATGGTCTAAGGAAAAGATACTTGACATTGGAAAAGCTCTAGCAAACGAAACTACACGATCTTTTATGCTATGCTTAGGATTGGGTCTTGTCCATCACATCATTCTCCTAATGATGTGATCCCGTTATCAATGACATCCAATGTCCATAGTCAGGAAACCATGACTATCTGTTGATCAACGAGCTAGTCAACTAGAGGCTTACTAGGGACAGGTTGTGGTCTATGTATTCACACATGTATTACGATTTCCGGACAATACAATTATAGCATGAATAATAGACAATTACCATGAACAAAGAAATATAATAATAACCATTTATTATTGCCTCTAGGGCATATTTCCAACAGTCTCCCACTTGCACTAGAGTCAATAATCTAGTTCACATCACCATGTGATTAACACTCACTGGTCACATCACCATGTGACCAACATCTAAAGAGTTTACTAGAGTCAACGATCTAGTTCACATCACTATGTGATTATCACTCAATGTGTTCTGGTTTGGTCATGTTATGCTTGTGAGAGAGGTTATTAGTCAACGGGTCTGGACCTTTCAGAACCGTGTGCTTTACGAATATCTATGTCATCTTGTGGATGCTACCACGCGCTATTTGGAGCCATTTCAAATAATTGCTCTACTATACGAATCCGGTTTACTACTCTGAGTCATCCGTATTAGTGTCAAAGTTCGCATCGACGTAACCCTTTATGACGAACTCCTTTCCACCTCCATAATCAAGAAAATTCCTTAATCCACTAGGTGCTAAGGATAAGTTCGACCGCTGTCATGAGATCCTTTCCCGGATCACCATTGTACCCTCTTGACCAACTCATGGCAAGGCACACTATATGTGCGGTACACAACATAGCATACTATAGAGCCTATGTCTAAAGCATAGGGGACGACCTTCGTCCTTTCTCTATCTTCTGCTGTGGTCAGGTCTTGAGTCTCACTCAATACTCACACCTTGTAACACAGCCAAGAACTCCTTCTTTGCTGGTCTATTTTGAACTCTTTCAAAATCATGTCAAGGTGTGCTGTCTTTTGAAAGTATCATCAGGCGTCTTGATCTATCTCTATGGATCTTGATGCCCAATATGTAAGTAGCTTTATCCAGGTCTTCCTTTGAAAAACTCCTTTCAAACAACCCTTTATGCTTTCCAGAAATTTTACATCATTTCGGATCATCAATATGTCATTCACATATACTTATCAGAAATGTTGTAGCGCTCCCACTCACTTTATTGTAAATACAAGTTTCTAACAAACTTTGTATAAACCCAAAAACTTTGATCACCCCATCAAAGCGTATATTCTGACTCCGAGATGCTTGCTCTAATCCATGGAAGGATCGCTGGAGCTAGCATACCTTTTAGCATCCTTAGGATCGACAAAACCTTTCTGATTGTATCACATACAACCTTTCCTTACGAAAACTGGTAAGGAAACTTGTTTTGACATCCATCTGCCAGATTTCATAAATGTAGCTAATGCTAACATGATTCCGACGGACCTAAGCATCGCTACGGATGAGAAAAACTCATCGTAGTCAATTCCTTGAACTTGTGAAAATACTCTTTGCCACAAGTCGAGCTTCATAGACGGTAACATTACCGTCCATGTCCGTCTTCTTCTTAAAGATCCATTTATCTCAATGGCTTGCCGATCATCGGGCAAGTTCACCAAAGTCCATGCTTTGTTCTGATACATGGATTCTATCTCGGATTTCATGGCCTCGAGCCATTCGTCGGAATATGGGCCTACCATCGCTTCTCCATAGCTCGTAGGTTCATTGTTGTCTAGCAACATGACTTCCAAGACAGGATCACGCATTACTCTGAAGTAGTGCGCATCCTCGTCATCCTACGAGGTTTGGTAGTGACTTGATCCGAAGTTTCATGATCACTATCATAAGCTTCCACTTCAATTGGTGTAGGTGCCACAGGAACAACTTCCTGTGCCCTGCTACACACTAGTTGAAGCGACGGTTCAATAACCTTATCAAGTGTCCACCATCCTCCCACTCAATTCTTTCGAGAGAAACTTTTCCTCGAGAAAGGACTCGTTTCTAGAAGCAATTACTTTTGCTTCCAGATAGGAGGTATACCCAACTGTTTTTGGGTATTCTATGAAGATGCATTTATCCGCTTTGGGTTCGAGCTTATCAGCCTGAAACTTTTTCACATAAGCATCGCAGCCCCAAACTTTTAAGAAACGACAACTTAGGTTTCTATAAATGGTGTCGTCTCAACGGAATTGCGTGGTGCCCCTTTTAAAGTGAATGCGGTTGTCTCTAATGCCTAACCCATAAATGATAGTGGTAATTTGATAAGAAACATCATGGCATGCACCATATCCAATAGGGTGCAGTTATGATGTTCGGACACACCATCACACTATGGTGTTCCAGGCGGTATTAATTGTGAAACACTTTCCACAATGTCTCAATTGTGTGCCAAACTCGTATCTCAGATACTCATCTCTATGATCATATCACAGACATTTTATCCTCTTGTCACGACGATCTTCAACTTCACTCTGAAATTGCTTGAACCTTTCAATAATTCAGACTAGTGTTTCATCAAGTAAATACACTCAGCATCTACTCAAATCATCTGTGAAGTAAGAACATAACAATATCCACTGCATGCCTCAGCATTCATTGGACTGCATACATCAAAATGTATTACTTCCAATAAATTGCTCTCTTGTTCCATCTCACTGAAAACGAGGCCTTTCAGTCATCTTGCCCATGTGGTATGATTTGCATGTCTCAAGTGATTCATAATCAAGTGAGTCCAAACGATCCATCTGTATGGAGTTTCTTCATGCATATATACCAATAGACATGGTTCGCATGTCTCAATCTTTCCAAAAATGAGCGAGTCCAAAGATCCACCTACATGGAGCTTCTTCATGCGTTCTACACCAATATGACTCAAGTGGCAGTGCCACAAGTATGTGGTACTATCATTACTATCTTATATCTTTTGGCATGAACATGTGTATCACTACGATCGAGATTCATTTTAGGTGCAAGACCATTGAAGGTATTATTCAAATAAACAGAGTAACCATTATTCTCCTTAAATGAATAACCGTTTTGCGGTAAACATAATCCAATCATGTTCAGCGCAACCACCAAATCTCGATGGTAGAGGGAGCATGCGATGCTTGATCACATCAACCTTGGAAACACTTCCAACACATATCGTCATCTCACCTTTAGCTAGTCTCCATTTATTCCGCAGCTTTTATTTCGAGTTACTAACACTTAGCAACCGAACCAGTATCTAATACCCTGGTGCTGCTAGGAGTACTAGTAAAGTACACATTCATATAACGTAGATCCAATATACTTTGTCGACCTTGCCTGCCTTCTCATCTACCAAGTATCTAGGGTAGTACTGCTTCAGTGACCGTTCCTCTCATTACAGAAGCACTTAGTCTCGGGTTTGGGTTCAACCTTGGGATTCTTCACTAGAGCAGCAAACGACTTCCTGTTTCATGAAGTATCCCTTTTGCCCTTGCCCTTCTTAAACTAGTGGTTTTACTAACCATCAACAATTGATGCTCCTTCTTGATTTCTACTTTTGCGGTGTCAAACATCGCGAATAGCTCAAGGATCATCATAACTATCCTTGATATGTTATAGTTCATCACGAAGCTCTACTAGCTTGGTGGCAGTGACTATGGAGAACTATCACTATCTCATCTGGGAGATTAACTCCCACTCGATTTAAGCGATTGTGGCACTCAGACAATCTGAGCACACGCTCAACGATTGAGCTTTTCTCCCTTAGTTTGCAGGCTTAAGAAACTTGTCAGAGGTCTCATACCTCTTGACGTGGGCACTAGTCTGAAATCCCAATTTCAGTCTTCGGAACATCTCACATGTTCTGCGACGTTTCAGAAACGTCTTTGGTGCCACAATTTTAAACCGCACCGAACTATCACGTAGTTATCAAAACATGTATGTCAGATGTTTTGTAACATCTACAGACGACGCTGAGGTTCAGCACACCGAGCGGTGCATTAAGGACATAAGCCTTCTGTGCAGCAATGAGGACAATCCTCAGTTTACGGACCCAGTCCGCATAATCGCTACTACCAACTTTCAACTAAATTTTCTCTAGGAACATATCTTAACCAGTAGAACTAAAGCGCAAGCCATGACATAATTTGCAAATACTTTTTGACTATGTTCATGATAATGAAGTTCATCTGATTATGAACTCCCACTCAGATAGACATCCCTCTAGTCATCTAAGTGAAAACATGATCCGAGTTCAACTAGGCCGTGTCCGATCATCACGTGAGACGGACTAGTCAAGATCGGTGAACATCTCCATGTTGATCGTATCTTCTATACGACTCATGCTCGACCTTTCGGTCCTCCGTGTTCCGAGGCCATGTCTGTACATGCTAGGCTCGTCAAGTCAACCTAAGTGTATTGCGTGTGTTCCGAGTCCATGTCTGTACATGCTAGGCTCGTCAACACCCGTTGTATTCGAACGTAAGAATCTATCACACCCGATCATCACGTGGTGCTTCGAAACGACGAACCTTCGCAACGGTGCACAGTTAGGGTGAACACTTTCTTGAAATTATTATAAGGGATCATCCTACTTGCTACTGTCGTTCTAAGCAAATAAGATGCAAAAACATGATAAACATCACATGCAACAAATAGTGACATGATATGGCCCATATCATCATGCTCCTTTGATCTCCATCTTCGGGGCACCATGATCATCTTTGTCACCGGCATGACACCATGATCTCCATCATCATGATCTCCATCATTGTGTCTTCATGAAGTCGTCACGCCAACGATTACTTCAACTTCTATGGCTAACGCGTTTAGCAATAAAGTAAAGTAATTTACATGGCGTTATTCAATGACACGCAGGTCATACAAAATAATAAAGACAACTCCAATGGCTCCTGCCGGTTGTCATACTCATCGACATGCAAGTCGTGATTCCTATTACAAGAATATGATCAATCTCATACATCACATATATCATTCATCACATCTTCTGGCCATATCATATCACATAGCACTTGCTGCAAAAACAAGTTAGACGTCCTCTAATTGTTGTTGCAAGTTTTTACGTGGTTTGTAGGTTTCTAGCAAGAACGTTTCTTACCTACGTATGACCACAACGTGATTTGCCAATTTCTATTTACCCTTCATAAGGACCCTTTTCATCGAATCCGTTCCGACTAAAGTAGGAGAGACAGACACCCGCTAGCCACCTTATGCATCTAGTGCATGTCAGTCGGTGGAACCTGTCTCACGTAAGAGTACGTGTAAGGTCGGTCCGGGCCGCTTCATCCTACAATGCCGCCGAAACAAGAAAAGACTAGTAGCGGCAAGAAGAATTGGCAAACTCAACGCCCACAACTACTTTGTGTTCTACTCGTGCATAGTAACTACGCATAGACCTGGCTCATGATGCCACTGTTGGGAATCGTAGCATAATTTAAAATTTTCCTACGCTCACCAAGATGCATCTATGGAGTCTACTAGCAACGAGGGGAAAGGAGTGGATCTACATACCCTTGTAGATCGCGAGCGGAAGCGTTCCAATGAACGTGGATGACGGAGTCGTACTCGCCGTGATCCAAATCACCGATGACCGAGTGCCGAACGGACGGCACCTCCGCGTTCAACACACGTACGGTGCAGCGACGTCTCCTCCTTCTTGATCCAGCAAGGGGGGAGGAGAGGTTGATGGAGATCCAACAGCACAACGGCGTGGTGGTGGATGTAGCGGGTCTCCGACAGGGCTTCGCCAAGCTTCCGCGAGAGAGAGAGAGAGGTGTTGCAGGGGAGGAGGGAGGCGCCCAAGGCTTAGATGTTGCTGCCCTCCCTTCCCCCCACTATATATAGGGCCAAGGGAGAGGGGGGGCGCAGCCTTGCCCCTTCCTCCAAGGAAGGGTGCGGCCAGGGGGGAGTCCTTCCCCCCCAAGGCACCTCGGAGGTGCCTTCCCCCTTTAGGACTCTCCCTTTTTTCTTATCTCTTGCACATGGGCCTCTTGGGGCTGGTGCCCTTGGCCCATATAGGCCAAGGCGCACCCCTTACAGCCCATGTGCCCCCCCGGGGGCTGGTGGACCCCCGGACCCCTTTCGGCACTCCCAGTACAATACCGATAAAGCGCGAAACTTTTCCGGCGACCAAAATAACACTTCCCATATATAAATCTTTACCTCCGGACCATTCCGGAACCTCTCGTGACGTCCGGGATCTCATCCGGGACTCCGAACAACTTTCGGGTTTCCGCATACATATATCTCTACAACCCTAGCGTCACCGGACCTTAAGTGTGTAGACCCTACGGGTTCGGGAGACATGCAGACATGACCGAGACGCCTCTCCGGTCAATAACCAATAGCGGGATCTGGATACCCATGTTGGCTCCCACATGTTCCACGATGATATCATCGGATGAACCACGGTGTCGAGGATTCAATCAATCCGTATGCAATTCCCTTTGTCAATCGGTATGTTACTTGCCCGAGATTCGATCGTTGGTATCCCAATACCTTGTTCAATCTCGTTACCGGCAAGTCTGTTTACTCGTACCGCAATGCATGATCCCGTGACTAACGCCTTAGTCACATTGAGCTCATTATGATGATGCATTACCGAGTGGGCCCAGAGATACCTCTCCGTCACACGGAGTGACAAATCCCAGTCTCGATCCGTGCCAACCCAACAGACACTTTCGGAGATACCCGTAATGCACCTTTATAGTCACCCAGTTACGTTGTGACGTTTGGCACACCCAAAGCACTCCTACGGTATCCGGGAGTTGCACGATCTCATGGTCTAAGGAAAAGATACTTGACATTGGAAAAGCTCTAGCAAATGAAACTACACGATCTTTTATGCTATTCTTAAGTTGGGTCTTGTCCATCACATCATTCTCCTAATGATGTGATCCCGTTATCAATGACATCCAATGTCCATAGTCAGGAAACCATGACTATCTGTTGATCAACGAGCTAGTCAACTAGAGGCTTACTAGGGACAGGTTGTGGTCTATGTATTCACACATGTATTACGATTTCCGGACAATACAATTATAGCATGAATAATAGACAATTACCATGAACAAAGAAATATAATAATAACCATTTATTATTGCCTCTAGGGCATATTTCCAACAGAGAGGTGGGCTGGGCCGGGGTCGGGGGTGGCGGCCCAGTTTGGGCCGGGGGTTCGGTCCAGATGGGCCACGGGTCCAGTGGGGGGGGGGAGGGCCTGCTCCTTTTTTTTTCTCTGACGGTTCTGTTTTCTGTTTTCCTTTTATTTGTTTATTTTCTTTTCTGTTTTATTTCATTTAAAAGTATTTAGGTGTTTTATAAAAATGTGTTTTCTCCACCATAATTACCAGTGTAATATTTGGCACCCACTGAACATTTTTGTTTGAGTTTTTGAAAACTTTTATTTTTCACTTTAATTATATTTGAAGTTTGAACTAGGAGTTTGAAAAGGAAGGTGATTCAAATGTGATCAAGCCCTGTTTAGCAACATGATTAGCTTAATCACAGGGAGTTACTGTAGCATGATTCCCAGGGTGTTACAGTGATGTTCTATACGTGCAAGTATGAAATGTGCAGTTCAATTTCATCAGTACCAGTTTCAACAATACCAGTATGAATGACTACATTTGGTTGCTACATCTTGTAGTTAACAAGCCTTTCCATTTTTATTTAACCATAACCAGTGTACTTAGACCGACACAATACCAGTTTGAATGACTATGTTTGCTTGTTGTTAAATGTTAGCCCTGTTGCAGTTAGCACACCTTTTCACTTGTTTTGCTTTACTAGCGTGCTTAAACCTGCACACTGAAGCTATCTTTTGGAGATTATTTTGTCTGCCATGTGTAATTTTGGTTGATGTTTAGCCTGTTGTGCTTAACATGCTTCTCGATGTACCTACACAGGACAATTTTGGGAACGACTACTGTTTTCCATCGAGGTTAGTTTCATCCCATGGCTTATATCTACTCACTGTTCAGGATATCGGTAGCTGGTACCATATAGGCCGGCGGCTGATAAGGGACTAATCGGTGAATCGGACTTTTAACTGAATATATCTGCAACCCATTTTTCCTTAGGTTAACTAGGCCATATGTAATATATCTGAGGCTACATAGCAACATGCACTGTACTTAATGTCTAAATATGCAATCCTAGGCTACATAGCAACAAGGAAGAGTGTTACATTAATGTTCTAATGATGTCTAGATATACGTAGAAGAGCAGCAGCAGCAACAGCAACAACACAGTCCTGCTTGGATACTCAACTTAGCTAGAGGTTAGAGTTAGTTTTGTTGGGGAACGTAGTAATTTCAAGATTTTTCCTACGCGCACATAGGATCATGGTGATGCATAGCAACGAGAGGGGAGAGTGTGTCCACGTACCCTCGTAGACCGAAAGCGGAAGCGTTAGCACAACACGGTTGATGTAGTCGTACACCTTCACGATCCGATCGATCAAGTACCGAACGCAAGACACCTCCGAGTTCTGCACACGTTCAACTCGATGACGTCCCTCGAACTCCGATCCAGCCGAGCTTTGAGGGAGAGTTCCATCAGCACGACGGCGTGGTGACGATGATGATGTTCTACCGACGCTCGCCTAAGCACCGCTACGATATTATCGAGGTGGACTATGGTAGAGAGGGGCACCGCACAGGGCTAAAAGATCCAAGAAATCAATTGTTGTGTCTATGGGGTGCCCCCTGCCCCCGTATATAAAGGAGCAAGGGAGAGGCCGGCCCTAGAAGGGGCGCGCCAAGTGTGGGGAGTCCTACTAGGACTCCCAAGTCCTAGTAGGATTCCCCTTTCCTTTCCGGAGTAGGAGAGAAGGAAAGAGGAGGAGAGGGAGAAGGAAAAGGGGGCTGCACCCCTTGTCCAATTCGGACCAGGGGGGCGCGTGCCTCCTTCCTTTTGGCCTCTCTCCTCTATTCCCGTATGGCCCAATAAGGCCCAATACTTCTCCCGGTGAATTCCCGTAACTCCCCGGTACTCCGAAAATACCCAAATCACTCGGAACCTTTCCGATGTCCGAATATAGTCGTCCAATATATCGATATTTACGTCTCGACCATTTCGAGACTCTTCGTCATGTCCCCGATCTCATCCGGGACTCCGAACTACCTTCGGTACATCAAATCACATAACTCATAATACAAATCGTCATCGAACTTTAAGCGTGCAGACCCTACGGGTTCGAGAACTATGTAGACATGACCGAGACACGTCTCCGGTCAATAACCAATAGCGGAACCTAGATGCTCATATTGGCTCCTACATACTCTACGAAGATCTTTATCGGTCAAACCGCATAACAACATACGTTGTTCCCTTTGTCATCAGTATGTTACTTGCCCGAGATTCGATCGTCGGTATCTCAATACCTAGTTCAATATCGTTACCGGCAAGTCTCTTTACTCGTTCCGTAATACATCATCCCGCAACTAACTCGTTAGTTACAATGCTTGCAAGGCTTATAGTGATGTGCATTGCCGAGTGGGCCCTGAGATACCTCTCCGACAATCGGAGTGACAAATCCTAATCTCGAAATACGCCAACCCAACAAGTACCTTCGGAGACACCTGTAGAGCACCTTTATAATCACCCAGTTACGTTGTGACATTTCGTAGCACACAAAGTGTTCCTCCGGTAAACGGGAGTGGCATAATCTCATAGTCATAGGAACATGCATAAGTCATGAAGAAAGCAATAGTAGAATACTAAACGATCAAGTGCTAAGCTAACGGAACGGGTCAAGTAAATCACATCATTCTCCTAATGATGTGATCCCGTTAATCAAATGACAACTCATGTCTATGGTTAGGAAACATAACCATCTTTGATCAACGAGCTAGTCAAGTAGAGGCATACTAGTGACACTCTGTTTGTCTATGTATTCACACATGTATCATGTTTCCGGTTAATACATATCTAGCATGAATAATAAATATTTATCATGTAATAAGGAAATAAATAATAACTTTATTATTGCCCCTAGGGCATATTTCCTTCAGTCTCCCACTTGCACTAGAGTCAATAATCTAGTTCACATCGCCATGTGATTTAACACCAATAGTTCACATAACCATGTGATTAACACCCATAGTTCACGTCGTCATGTGACCAACACCCAAAGGGTTTACTAGAGTCAATAATCTAGTTCACATCGCTATGTGATTAACACCCAAAGAGTACTAAGGTGTGATCATGTTTTGCTTATGAGAGAAGTTTAGTCAACGGGTCTGCCACATTCAGATCCGTATGTATTTTGCAAATTTCTATGTCAACAATGCTCTGCACGGAGCTACTCTATTTTATTGCTCCCACTTTCAATATGCATCCAGATTGAGACTTAGAGTCATCTGGATCAGCGCCAAAAAATTGCATCGACGTAACCCTTTATGACGACCTTTTGTCACCTCCATAATCGAGAAACATATCCTTATTCCACTAAGGATAATTTTGACCGCTATCCAGTGATCTACTCCTAGATCACTATTGTACTCCCTTTGCCAAACTCAGTGTAGGGTATACAATAGGTCTGGTACACAGCATGGCATACTTTATAGAACCTATGGCTGAGGCATAGGGAATGACTTTCATTCTCTCTCTATCTTCTGCCGTGGTCGGGTTTTGAGTCTTACTCAACTTCACACCTTGCAACACAGGCAAGAACTCTTTCTTTGACTGTTCCATTTTGAACTACTTCAAAAACTTGTCAAGGTATGTACTCACTGAAAAAAATTATCAAGCGTCTTGATCTATCTCTATAGATCTTGATGCTCAATATGTAAGCAGCTTCACCGAGGTCTTTCTTTGAAAAACTCCTTTTAAACACTCCTTTATGCTTTATAGAAAATTGTACATCATTTCCGATCGACAATATGTCATTCACATATATTTATCAGAAAGGCTGTAGTGCTCCCACTCACTTTCTTGTAAATACAGGCTTCACCACAAGTCTGGATAAAACTATATGCTATGATCAACTCATCAAAGCATATATTCCAACTCCGAGATGCTTGCACCAGTCCATAGATGGATCACTGGAGCTTGCACATTTTGTTAGCACCTTTAGGATCGACAAAACCTTCTCGTTGCATCATATACACCTCTTCTTTAAGAAATCCATTAAGGAATGTAGTTTTGACACCATTTGCCAGATTTCATAAAATGTGGCAATTTGCTAACATGATTCGGACAGACTTAAGCATCGCTACGAGTGAGAAAATCTCATCGTAGTCAACACCTTGAACTTTTTCAAAAACCTTTTTCGACAAGTCTAGCTTTGTAGATAGTAACACTACTATCAGCGTCCGTCTTCCTCTTGAAGATCCATTTATTTTCTATGGCTTGCCGATCATCGGGCAAGTCAACCAAAGTCCACACTTTGTTCTCATACATGGATCCCATCTCAGATTTCATGGCCTCAAGCCATTTCGCGGAATCTGGGCTCATCATCGCTTCCTCATAGTTCGTAAGTGCGTCATGGTCAAGTAACATGACCTCCGGAATAGGATTACCATACCACTCTGGTGCGGATCTCACTCTGGTTGACCTACGAGGTTCGGTAGTAACTTGATCTGAAGTTACATGATCATCATCATTAGCTTCCTCACTAATTGGTGTAGGAGTCACAGGAATAGATTTCTGTGATGAACTACTTTCCAATAAGGGAGCAGGTATAGTTACCTCATCAAGTTCTACTTTCCTCCCACTCACTTCTTTCGAGAGAAACTCCTTCTCTAGAAAGGATCCATTCTTAGCAACGAATGTCTTGCCTTCGGATCTGTGATAGAAGGTGTACCCAACATTTTATTTTGGGTATCCTATGAAGACGCACTTCTCCGATTTGGGTTTGAGCTTATCAGGTTGAAACTTTTTCACATAAGCATCGTATCCCCAAACTTTAAGAAACGACAGCTTAGGTTTCTTGCTAAACCATAGCTCATACGGTGTCGTCTCAACGGATTAGACGGTGCCCTATTTAATGTGAATGCAGCTGTCTCTAATGCATAACCCCAGAACGATAGTGGTAAATCGGTAAGAGACATCATAGATTGCACTATATCCAATAAAGTACGGTTATGACGTTCGGACACACCATTATGCTGTGGTGTTCCAGGTGGCATGAGTTTGTGAAACTATTCCACATTGTTTTAATTGAAGGCCAAACTTGTAACTCAAATATTCGTCTCCGCGATCAAATCGCAGAAAAACTTTTATTTTCTTGTTACAATGATTCTCCACTTCACTCTGAAATTCTTTGAACTTTTCAACTGTTTCAGTTTCATTAAGTAGATATACCCATATCTGCTCAAATCATCTGTGAAGGTAAGGAAATAACGATACCCGCCGCGAGCCTCAACACTCATCGGACCGCATACATCGGTATGTATTATTTCCAATAAGTCAGTAGCTCGCTCCATTGTTCCGGAGAACGGAGTCTTAGTCATCTTGCCCATGAGGCATGGTTCGCAAGCATCAACTGATTCATAATCAAGTGATTCCAAAAGCCCATCAGCATGGATTTTCTTCATGCGCTTTACACCAATATGACCTAAACGGCAGTGCCACAAATAAGTTGCACTATCATTATTAACTTTGCATCTTTTGGCTTCAATATTATGAATATGTGTATCACTACGATCGAGATCCAACAAACCATTTTCATTGGGTGTATGACCATAGAAGGTTTTATTCATGTAAACAGACCAACAATTATTCTCTAACTTAAATGAATAACCGTATTGCAATAAACATGATCAAATCATATTCATGCTCAACGCAAACACCAAATAACACTTATTTAGGTTCAACACTAATCCCGAAAGTATAGGGAGTGTGCGATGATGATCATATCAATCTTGGAACTACTTCCAACACACATCATCACTTCACCCTTAACTAGTCTCTGTTCATTCTGCAACTCCCGTTTCAAGTTACTAATCTTAGCAACTGAACTAGTATCAAATACTAAGGGGTTGCTATAAACACTAGTAAAGTACACGTCAATAACATGTATATCAAATATACCTTTGTTCACTATGCCATCCTTCTTATCCGCCAAGTATCTAGGGTAGTTCCACTTCTAGTGACCAGTCCCTTTGCAGTAGAAGCACTTAGTCTCAGGCTTAGGTCCAGACTTGGGCTTCTTCACTTGAGCAGCAACTCGCTTGTCGTTCTTCTTGAAGTTACCCTTCTTCCCTTTGCCCTTTTCTTGAAACTAGTGGTCTTGTCAACCTTCAACACTTGATGTTTTTCTTGATTTCTACCTTCGTCGATTTCAGCATCACGAAGAGCTTGGGAATCGTTTCCGTTATCCCTTGCATATTATAGTTCATCACGAAGTTCTAGTAACTTGGTGATAGTGACTAGAGAACTCTGCCAATCACTATCTTATCTGGAAGATTAACTCCCACTTGATTCAAGTGATTGTAGTACTCAGACATTCTGAGCACATGCTCACTAGCTGAGCAATTCTCCTCCATCTTGTAGGCAAAGTACTGTCAGAGGTCTCATACCTCTCGACACGGGCATGAGTATGAAATACTAATTTCAACTCTTGGAACATCTCATATGCTCCGTGGCGTTTCAAAAAACGTCTTTGAAGCCCCGATTCTAAGCCGTAAAGCATGGTGCACTAAACTATCAAGTAGTCATCATATCGAGCTTGCCAAACGTTCATAACGTCTGCAGTTGCTCCTGCAATCGGTCTGTCACCTAGTGGTGCATCAAGGACATAATTCTTCTGTGCAGCAATGAGGATAATCCTCAGATCATGGATCCAATCCGTATCATTGCTACTAACATCTTTCAACTTAGTTTTCTCTAGGAACATATCAAAAATAAAACAGGGGAGCTAAACGCGAGCAATTGATCTACAACATAGATATGCTAATACTACCAGGACTAAGTTCATGATAAATTAAAGTTCAATTAATCATATTACTTAAGAACTCCCACTTAGATAGACATCCCTCTAATCATCTAAGTGATCACGTGATCCAAATCAACTAAACCATAACCGATCATCACGTGAAATGGAGTAGTTTTCAATGGTGAACATCACTATGTTGATCATATCTACTATATGATTCACGCTCGACCTTTCGGTCTCAGTGTTCCGAGGCCATATCTGCATATGCTAGGCTCGTCAAGTTTAACCTGAGTATTCTGCGTGTGCAAAACTGGCTTGCACCCGTTGTAGATGGACGTAGAGCTTATCACACCCGATCATCACGTGGTGTCTGGGCACGACGAACTTTGGCAACGGTGCATACTCAGGGAGAACACTTTTATCTTGAAATTTAGTGAGAGATCATCTTATAATGCTACCGTCAATCAAAGCAAAATAAGATGCATAAAAGATAAACATCACATGCAATCAATATAAGTGATATGATATGGCCATCATCATCTTGTGCTTGTGATCTCCATCTCCGAAGCACCGTCATGATCACCATCGTCACCGGCGCGACACCTTGATCTCCATCGTAGCATCGTTGTCGTCTCGCCAACTATTGCTTCTACGACTATCGCTACCGCTTAGTGATAAAGTAAAGCAATTACAGGGCGATTGCATTGCATACAATAAAGCGACAACCATATGGCTCCTGCCAGTTGCCGATAACTCGGTTACAAAACATGATCATCTCATACAATAAAATATAGCATCATGCCTTGACCATATCACATCACAACATGCCCTGCAAAAACAAGTTAGACGTCCTCTACTTTGTTGTTGCAAGTTTTACGTGGCTGCTACGGGCTGAGCAAGAACCGTTCTTACCTACGCATCAAAACCACAACGATAGTTCGTCAAGTTAGTGCTGTTTTAACCTTCTCAAGGACCGGGCGTAGCCACACTCGGTTCAACTAAAGTTGGAGAAACTGACACCCGCCAGCCACCTGTGTGCAAAGCACGTCGGTAGAACCAGTCTCGCGTAAGCGTACACGTAATGTCGGTCTGGGCCGCTTCATCCAACAATACCGCCGAACCAAAGTATGACATGCCGGTAAGCAGTATGACTTGTATCGCCCATAACTCACTTGTGTTGTACTCGTGCATATAACATCTACGCATAAAACCTGGCTCGGATGCCACTGTTGGGGAACGTAGTAATTTCAAAAAAATTCCTACGCGCACACAGGATCATGGTGATGCATAGCAACGAGAGGGGAGAGTGTGTCCACGTACCCTCATAGACCGAAAGCGGAAGCGTTAGCACAACACGGTTGATGTAGTCGTACGTCTTCACGATCCGACCGATCAAGTACCAAACCCACGGTACCTCCGAGTTCTGTACACGTTCAACTCGATGACGTCCCTCGAACTGCGATCCAGCCGAGCTTTGAGGGAGAGTTCCGTCAGCACGACGGCGTGGTGACGATGATGATGTTCTATCGAAGCAGGGCTTGGCGTAAGCACCGCTACGATATTATCGAGGTGGACTATGGTGGAGAGGGGCACCACACACGGCTAAAAGATCCAAGAGATCAATTGTTGTGTCTATGGGGTGCCCCCTTCCCCCGTATATAAAGGAGCAAGGGAGAGGCCGGCCCTAGAGGGGGCGCGCCAAGTGTGGGGAGTCCTACTAGGACTCTCAAGTCCTAGTAGGATTCCCCTTTCCTTTCCGGAGTAGGAGAGAAGGAAAGAGGGGGAGAGGGAGAAGGAAAAGGGGGCTGCACCCCTTGTCCAATTCGGACCAGAGGGGAGGCGTGCACCTCCTTCCTTTTGGCCTCTCTCCTCTATTCCCGTATGGCCCAATAAGGCCCAATACTTCTCCCGGTGAATTCCCGTAACTCCCCGGTACTTCGAAAATACCCGAATCACTCGGAACCTTTCCGATGTCCGAATATAGTCGTCCAATATATCGATCTTTACGTCTCGACCATTTCGAGACTCCTCGTCATGTCCCCGATCTCATTCGGGACTCCGAACTACCTTCGGTACATCAAATCACATAACTCATAATACAAATCGTCATCGAACTTTACGCGTGCGGACCCTACGGGTTCGAGAACTATGTAGACATGACCGAGACACGTCTCCGGTCAATAACCAATAGTAGAACCTAGATGCTCATATTGGCTCCTACATACTCTACGAAGATCTTTATCGGTCAAACCGCATAACAACATACGTTGTTCCCTTTGTCATCGGTATGTTACTTGCCCGAGATTCGATCGTCGGTACCTCAATACCTAGTTCAATATCGTTACCGGCAAGTCTCTTTACTCGTTCCGTAATACATCATCCTGCAACTAACTCATTAGTTACAATGCTTGCAAGGCTTATAGTGATGTTCATTACCGAGTGGGCCCAGAGATACCTCTCCAACAATCGGAGTGACAAATCCTAATCTCGAAATACGCCAACCCAACAAGTACCTTCGGAGACACCTGTAGAGCACCTTTATAATCACCCAGTTATGTTGTGACGTTTGGTAGCACACAAAGTGTTCCTCCGATAAACGGGAGTTGCATAATCTTATAGTCATAGGAACATGCATAAGTCATGAAGAAAGCAATAGCAGAATACTAAACGATCAAGTGCTAAGCTAACGGAATGGGTCAAGTCAATCACATCATTCTCCTAATGATGTGATCCCGTTAATCAAATGACAACTCATGTCTATGGTTAGGAAACATAACCATCTTTGATCAACGAGCTAGTCAAGTAGAGGCATACTAGTGACACTGTTTGTCTATGTATTCACACATGTATCATGTTTCCGGTTAATACAATTCTAGCATGAATAATAAACATTTATCATGTAATAAGTAAATAAATAATAACTTTATTATTGCCTCTAGGGCATATTTCCTTCAAGTTTCTAGCTCATTACTAACCCTGAACTAACTCCATCCAAAGAGTTGTTTGGATGGCAGGGTTAGATTGACAATAAATGCACTAGGAGAACTAGCTCCAATTAGCACCTCTTGGGTTGGATACTAGTTTTTTTGGGTTGGTTATAGATGCAACTAGCTCAAACTAGCCCTCGTGTTTAGATCTACTTTAGGGCTATTTGAGCCCGAACTAGGTCAAACTAACTGTAACCCGTGGATACAGCAGCAGTTAATCAGCCGATAATTTGTAAGAATGAACTAAACTCCTTCCGGCCCATAATATAAGATGTTAATTCATCTAGTATGTGAGTATATTGGATGTTATAAGATACTCCCTCCGTTCCTAAATATTTGCCTTTTTAGAGATTTCAAATGGACTACCACATACCGATGTATATAGACATATTATAAAAGAGTGTTGTACTACATCATTGTGCAATTGCTGTTTAGCTTCTAATATTAACTTGGTGCTTTTAGGTACATATGTCATTGGTAAAGATCCGCGTTTCGACCCTTTCTGCGTATGGGGCAATGAGATATCGATGAACCAACATCAAGTGAGGAAGCTGATAAAGATTGTTAGTAAAATGGGTCCAAAGATGGCAATTAAACTATTTGTTTACACTTTATCCAAGACAATAGCGAATTGCAGGATGGTAAGTAAGAACTGATCTGCAGCCTTCTTTTTACTGCCCATAATGAGTTGTGTTAGATGACAATGTTTGAATCTTTTTCCTTTGCAGTGGTTGCCAAAGCATTTTACTCAAGATTACCTCTCAAACTACATGATTGGTGGGCATGCAAAGGTTAAAGTATTTCTACCAGAACACGATGATTATCTAGATGTTTTCATGAAGACCGTGAAGGATGGGCGGTCAGCCATCACAAGGGGTTGTACTAGAGTCGTGCGTGCCTTCTGCATGGAGGAGGGTTGAAAGGATCGAGAAGAGGTGTCTAGAGGGGGGTGAGTAGACTCTAATCAAGAAAAGTTGCAGTTTTTAATTCTTTATGTTCATGTGGAGTTTTAGCACAAGTTTAAGCATTCACAATAAATATCAAGCAAGCATGACAAAGAGGATATGAGCAGCGGAAAGTAAAGCATGCAAGTTGCAAGAATGTAAAGGGATGGGATTGGAGTGTGCAAACGCAATTTGGAGACACGGAGATTTTTTATCCGTGGTTCCGATAGGTGGTGCTATCGTACATCCACGTTGATGGAGACTTCAACCCACGAAGGGTAACGGTTGCGCGAGTCCACGGAGGGCTCCACCCATGAAGGGTCCACGAAGAAGCAACCTTGTCTATTCCACCATGGCCGTCCCCCACGAAGGACTTGCCTCACTAGGGTAGATCTTCACGAAGTAGGCGATCTCCTTGCCCTTACAAACTCCTTGGTTCAACTCCACAATCTTGACGGAGGCTCCCAAGTGACACCTAGCCAATCTAGGAGAAACCACTCTCCAAGAAGTAACAAATGGTGTGTTGATGATGAACTCCTTGCTCTTGTGCTTCAAATGATAGTCTCCCCAACACTCAACTCTCTCTCACAGGATTTGGATTTGGTGGAAAGAAGATTTGAGTGGAAAGCAACTTGGGGAAGGCTAGAGATCAAGATTTATGTGGTTGGAATGGAATATCTTGACCTCAACACAAGTGTAGGTGGTTCTCTCTCAGAAAATATGTGTTGGAAGTGTAGGCATGTTCTGATGGCTCTCTCCACGAATGAAGAGTGGGTGGAGGGGTATATATAGCCTCCACACAAAATCTAACCGTTACACACAAATCACCAAACTTGGTGGGACCGATTCAAAGAACTCGGTCAGACCGATTTGGTTCATAATGTGACCGTTAGGTGTTTCGGTGGGACCGACTGGATCAACTCGGTGGGACCGATGTGCTAGGGTTAGGGTAAATCCAAAACTCAGTTTGACTGATTACTCAAACTCGGTGGGACCGATTTGGGTAATAAGAGAAACAGAGAGTTAGCCAAGCAAACTCGGTGGGGCCGATTGCATATCTCGGTGGGACCGAAATTATTGCAATGGGCAACAGAGAGTTTGCAAGCCCATCTCGGTGAGACCGAGCTCCCATCGGTGAGACCGAATTGATTAGGGTTTCTGGCAGTGGCTATGTCAACTGAACTCGGTGGCTCCGGATAGAAAGAATCGGTGGATCCGAGTTTGACTTTTGGTTTGGGACATATGTGGATGTGAGAAAGTAGTTGAGGGCTTTGGAGCATATCACTAAGCACTTTGAGCAAGAACCTCATTAAGCAGCACCTCATCCCTTCTTAATAGTATTGGCTTTCCTATGGACTCAATGTGATCTTGGATCACTAAAATAGAAAATGTAGAGTCCTGAGCTTTGAGCTTGAGCCAATCCTTTGTCTTTAGCACTTTGAAGGGGTTCCACATCCTCTAGTCCATGCCACTCCATTGTTGAACTTATCTGAAACATACTAGGTAGAAGCATTAGTCCAACAAGAGATATGTTGACATTAATTACCAAAATCACCCAGGGAGCACTTGCGCTTTCAATCCCCCCCTTTTTGGTAATTGATGACAACATACATCAGAGCTTTAGATAAGGATATAGAGAACAACAAGTAAAGCTTTGGAAAGACATGTAACATGCATAGGCTCCCCCTACATGTATGCAATCATATAAATATGGAACATAGGAGCATGCGAATGCATAAGCATGACAGAGTAAGCCATGTGTTACATGTATCTTGGCTATATGCATCAGAGCAAATGATGTAAATATAGGAAATGTACCTTCATGCTCATGAGTCCTTCTTGCAAACAGTATGTACATCAGCAAGAAGTTCTTATGCACATGACTGAAATGCATATACTTACCTTGTGGTCTTGAGTTGGCTTAGGAAAGAATGAACCTGAGTAAACAAGGTTAGATAACACAGATACATCTAATAATCAAAGCAAACAAAAGAAACCACAAGAGTACCAAGACTGGGATGACATGTAGAGAGTGAGTACTAAGTACTCTATTGGATATAAACATGTCCCCAAAGGTAAAGATGTGCAATGAATTCGAGGATTTCCTTTCCTTCGATGGCTTACTCCCCCTTAATCTTGCATGAGATATTGGGAGAAGATAGGGAACAGAAAATCAGAGCAACGAAAAGAAAATAGAGCTAATGCAAACAATCAAATATGAACATGTCTTTCCCCTCTTAAAGACATGTGACTTCTCTCCTCTTGAACACCAAGCATCTGAGGTTTCTTACACTCTCCCCCTGAGTATTCTCTCCCCCTATAGGAATGATTAAGCTTAAGCTTTGATGTAATGTCTCCCTCCCCCTTTGACATCAATTTCCAAGAAGGGCTCTTCTGGATTTTTATTTCAAAAGGGTTTGGTCCTTGAGTCTCAAAGCAAAGTAGCAAGTCGAATGTGATGCTGGTAGAGGACAAGAGTCATTGAGTGGAGCTGGAGCAGAATGAATGCAGGAATAAGTGGCAAGCTGTCTTTCCTATAGTGAAATCAGTGGCACCGAGTTGTGTGCTTCGGTGGCGCCGAAATATCTCGGTTGGATCGAAGGAAACAAACCGGCGTGACCGAGTTCATTACAGAGAAAACACTTGTCACCTCAGCTCGCTAGGCAATTTAGATCTCACAAGGATTTGCAAGGAATTAGCTGAAAGATTTGCAATGAATTGGATGCAGAAAATGCAGAACAGAAAAGAAAAGACAAGAAATGAAAAGGATCTAGATGAAGTTTTTTTTTCTTGAAAGGGGAAACACACATGCATGAGACAAATGCAAGAGGAAACACAAGAGAACTTCATCTAGAATTGGGCGGTGACAAAGTCACCTATGTTAGAGTATATTGACTTAGGAGTCAAGTGAGGTCACTTGATCATAGGTCATACTCATCGTTTAAGCTCAAAATGGGATTACCATTTTTCGTTTAAGCATCTTGATGTATTCACATCTTGTTGAGTTGCTTTGCCCCATGATTTGGAGTAAAGCTTCTCTAAGATGGAATAACATACCTTAGGTGGTGGTGTTGATCTTGATCATGTAGTTGAACTTGTGTGGGTTGCTCAAGGTTGATGTATCTCATCAAGAGTTGGGAGCACCACTTGGAATTTGAGTTCATCTTTCTACATGGGTTAGTTTTGCAAGGAAGAGCACTTGTGTATCTGAAATGACAATCATAAGATTTAACATAGAATTTGTCAAATGATATATTTGAAGGGTTTTGTGCTTCCTCGTCTTCAACCACCATTTTGTAGAGACTTGGTGATGTAGAAATTGCTCAAGATATGAGTGAGTTGCAATTTCGTGGATTTAGATTCATCCAAGTACCTACAAGGGTTAGATAGCATGCAAGGGTGCAAGAATATCCAAGACATATAGATAGCATCATGAAAGGAATATCAAGGATTAGTCAAAGGCTCATGCCTTGCATGTATCCAAATGGAGTTCCTACTCCAAGTTTGAAGCATCAATGATGTTCAATTCGCCTCTCAAACGGCAAAAGACTTTCTCATCAAGCGGTTTGGTGAATATATCCTCCAATTGCTTATCGGTACGAACATGCTTAAGATCAATGTCCCCTTTAGCAACATGATCTCGAATGAAATGATGACGAACTTCAATATGCTTAGTTCGAGAATGTTGCATGGGATTGTGAGCAATCTTAATAGCACTTTCATTGTCACAAAGCAATGGAACATGTTTCACATATATCCCATAATCTTTAAGAGTTTGGGTCATCCAAAGTAATTGAGCACAACATGATCCAGCGACAATGTATTCCGCTTCGGCGGTGGATAAGGATACCGAGTTTTGTTTCTTGGAGGACCAAGACACAAGAGATCTACCAAGAAATTGACAAGTACCCGAAGTGGACTTTCTATCAACCTTGTCTCCGGCGTAGTCCGAACCGGTGTAACCAACAAGATCGAAAGAAGATCTCTTAGGATACCAAATGCCAAAATTTGGCATGTGTATTAAGTATCTCACTATCCTTTTCACAGCCTTAAGATGACACTCTTTAGGGGCCGCTTGATATCGTGCACACATGCACACACTTAGCATAATATCAGGACGAGAGGCACATAGATATAACAATGAACCAATCATAGAGCGGTAAACTTTTTGATCAACCGGTTCACCGTCCTTAGTCAAGTCAAGATGTCCACTAGTAGGCATGGGTGTAGACATACCTTTGCATTCTTGCATATTGAACTTCTTGAATAAGTCCTTGGTGTACTTTGTTTAAGAAACAAAGGTACCTTCCTTAGTTTGCTTGATTTGCAAACCAAGAAAGAATTTGAGTTCACTCATCATAGACATCTCAAACTTCACCGACATTAGCTTTCCAAACTTTTCACTAAAATGAGGGTTAGTCGAACCAAATATGATATCATCAACATAAATTTGGCACACAAATAGTTCTCCATTAACCCTTTTAGTAAAAAGAGTAGAATCTATTTTTCCAATTTCAAAGCCTTTTTCAATAAGGAACTTGGTCAAGCATTTACACCACGCTCTAGGAGCTTGTTTAAGACCATAAAGGGCTTTGTGAAGTTTGTACATGATTAGGTTTCTTAGGACTGACAAAGCCGGGAGGTTGCTTAACATAAACTTCCTCCTCAATTTCACCATTTAGGAAAGCACTTTTAATGTCCATTTGGTACAAAGTGATATCATGGTGATTAGCATAAGCAAGTAAGATGCGAATGGACTCAAGTCTAGCAACGGGAGCATATGTCTCACCATAGTCCATACCTTCAACTTGAGTGTAGCCTTGGGCGACTAGGCGTGCTTTGTTGCGGACGACTTGACCATCTTCATCTTGCTTGTTGCGAAACACCCATTTGGTACCAATGATATTGTGGTTGTTGTCGGGCTTCTCGACCAATGTCCACACTTGGTTTCTCTCAAAGTTGTGTAGCTCTTCATGCATAGCATTAATCCAATCCGGATCTTCCAATGCTTCTTCAACCTTCATAGGTTCAATGCTAGAGATGAATGAGTAATGTTCACAAAAGTTAGCCAAACGAGTTTTAGATCGAGTGATTCTCCCGGTTTGGATATCATTGAAGATTTGTTCGACGAGATGGTCTTTGGCGATTCTTGCTCGAACTCGTGGAAGTTGGCTTGGCTCGGGGTGGAACATCTTCTTCATCTTGTTCTTCTTCCTGGCCTTCTTCATTATTGACGTTGTCATTCTCTTGTCGTGGTGGAGAAGGAGGTTGTTGATGTTCATCTTGGTGTACTTCCTCGTTTTCTTCGTCTTGGTGTGTCCCGCTTGTGGATGCTTCCGTATCAATTCTTGGTTCACCTTTTCATGAGGTAGAAGCTTCCACTTGGACGGATGATGTAGTCTCCTTCACCTCCGTTGGACAAAGCTTGCCAATAGACAAGTCTTGGATTGTTTCCGAAGGGTCTTTGTCTCCTACATCAATTGGCAATTGCTCTACTTGCGAGCCGTTAGATTCATCAAACTTCACATCTACCGTCTCTTCAACCTTTCAGGTGAAATTGTTGTAGACACGGTAAGTGTGAGAGTTTGAGCCATAACCAAGTAGGAAACCTTCATGAGATTTAGGAGCAAATTTAGAACGACGATGCTTATCAAGAATGTAGCACTTTGAGCCGAATACTCGAAAGTATCCAACTTGGGGTTTGTTACCGGTGAGGAGCTCATATGCTGTCTTGCCGAGTAGCTTGTGAAGATACAAGCGATTTGTTGCATGACAAGCTGTCTCAACCGCTTCCGCCCAAAAGTGTTTTGGAGTCTTGTACTCATCAAGCATCGTTCTTGCCATCTCAATAAGAGTCCGGTTCTTTCTCTCAACAACTCCATTTTGTTGAGGCGTGTACGTAGCCGAGAACTCATGTGAAATCCCTTCTTCATCAAGAAAGGTGTCCACATTTGCATTCTTGAACTCCGTTCCATTGTCGCTCCAAACCTTCTTGATCTTCACGTCAAATTGATTTTGGGCCTTCCTAGCAAAGTTTTTGAAGATCTTTTGTACCTGCGATTTGTCATCAAGAAAGAACACCCACGTAAATCTTGAAAAATCATCAACTATGACTAGACCAAATGAGTTACCACCGAGAGTCTTGTAGGCATTGGGACCAAAGAGATCCATGTGAAGTAGCTCGAGTGGTCTTCTCGTGGTCATGATGTTCTTTGCGCGATGACTTCCTCCAACCTATTTTCCTACCTGACAAGCACTACAAAGTCTATCCTTGTCAAATATGACATCTTTTACTCCAAGGATATGATCACCTTTAATAAGATTATCAAGATTTCGCATGCCCACATGACCTAGCCTTCTATGCCACAACCAACCCTTAGAAGATTTAGCAATTAAGCAAGTTCTAGGTTGAGCCTTTTTAGTGAAATCAACAATGTAAAGATCACCTCTACGTATACCGGTAAAGACCATTTTATGATTGTCTCTTCGAAACACTTGGATCTACCTCAGTAAATAGGACATTGAAACCGAAATCAACAAGTCTAGATACTGAAAGTAAATTGCACCCAAGAGATTCAACGAGCATGACATTTTGTATGGGGCTATCATGTGAGATGGCCACCTTACCGAGGCCAACCACCTTACCCTTTGAGTTATCACCAAAAGTGACATACTTTCGAGGGCCGTCGTTTTTAGCAAGCTCACGGAACATATCTTTATCTCCGGTCATATGATCAGTACATCCACTATCAAAGACCCATTCCTCTCCTCCAGCCATGTAGCCGTGAAGATTTGCCATAAGGCCAAAGTTTCTCATCACATCATCAAGATCATAGTCACTATTATCATCCTCATTATAGTATCCATGTTCAACATCATCTTGTGATTGATCAACCCCTAGAGAGGGTAATTCATTAGATAAATGATCATTTCTATGGTTATCTTTATGAATTCTAATAGCTTCGTAAATGATATTGCTAATGATTCCAACATCTCCTTTGGCACACATGAGATTGGTAAGCTCAAATAGACAATCACCAAAGCTAGGATCACTAGAATTCATCTTACTCAAGGCAATAGACTTATGGAGAATTTCGTCGAAATTTTTCAAGGAATAATTTGGAAATCGTTCCTCAAGAAATCTCCATATAGTATAGGCACAATCAAGAGTAGGTAAATTAGCAATCAATTTTTTGGGCAATCCTCTAATGATAAGATTGATAGTTCTAAGATTTTGAATCATGTCAAGATCCTCTTCGGGTGTGGGATGCAAAGGATCAATAAGAGGTGCACAAGGGCTAGTAATGTACTTGTTCAAATGATATTCATTGAAAATCTCAAGCATTTCATTTTTCTACTCATAGAAGAACTCTCCATCAAGAATAGGCACTCTAGGTCTAAGACTCCCCAAAGTAGACACATCCGTCTTCCTCCAAAGGTGTTTAAACCAAGGCAATGGAGACCAAAGCTCTGATACCAATTGAAAGGATCGAGAAGAGGTGTCTAGAGGGGGGTGAATAGACTCTAATCAAGAAAAGTTGCAGTTTTTAATTCTTTATGTTGATGTGGAGTTTTAGCACAAGTTTAAGCATTCACAAACATATCAAGCAAGCATGACAAAGAGTATATGAGCAGCGGAAAGTAAAGCATGCAAGTTGCAAGAATGTAAAGGGATGGGATTGGAGTGTGCAAACGCAATTTGGAGACACGGAGATTTTTTATCTGTGGTTCCAATAGGTGGTGCCATCGTACATCCACGTTGATGGAGACTTCAACCCACGAAGGGTAATGGTTGCGCGAGTCCACGGAGGGCTCCACCCACGAAGGTGTTGGGGAACGTAGTAATTTCCAAAAAATTCCTACGCACACGCAAGATCATGGTGATGCATAGCAACGAGAGGGAAGAGTGTTGTCCACGTACCCTCATAGACCGAAAGCGGAAGCGTTAACACAATGCGGTTGATGTAGTCGTACGTCTTCACGATCCGACCGATCAAGTACCGAACGTACGGCACCTCCGAGTTCAGCACACGTTCAGCTCGATGACGTCCCTCGAACTCCGATCCCGCCGAGTGTTGAGGGAGAGTTTTGTCAGCACGACGGCGTGGTGACAATGATGATGTTCTACCGACGCAGGGCTTCGCCTAAGCACCGCTACGATATTATCGAGATGATGTTCTAACTCCTTTCAAACACTCCTTTACGCTTTGCAGAATAATTCCACATTATTTCCGATCTACAATATGTCATTCACATATACTTATCAGAAATGCTGTAGTGCTCCCACTCACTTTCTTGTAACTACAGGCTTCACCGCAAGTCTGTATAAAACTATATCCTTTGATCAACTTATCAGAGCGTATATTCCAACTCCGAGATGCTTGCACCAGTTCATAGATGGATCGCTGGAGTTCGCATATTTTGTTAGCACTTTTAGGATTGACAAAACCTCCTGGTTGCATCATATACAACTCTTCTTTAATAAATCCATTAAGGAATGCAGTTTTGTTTATCCATTTGCCATATTTCATAAAATGCGGCAATTGCTAACATGATTCAGACAGACTTAAGCATAGATACGAGTGAGAAACTCTCATCGTAGTCAACACCTTGAACTTGTCGAAAACCTTTTTGCGACAATTCTAGCTTTGTAGACAGTAACACTACTATCACTGTCTGTCTTCCTCTTGAAGATCCATTTAATCTCAATGGCTTGCCGATCATTGGGCAAGTCAATCAAAGTCCATACTTTGTTCTCATATATGGATCTCATCTCAGATTTCATGGCCTCAAGCCATTTCGCGGAATCTGGGCTCATCATCGCTTCCTCATAGTTCGTAGGTTCGTCATGGTCAAATAACATGACCTCCAGAACAGGATTACCGTACCACTCTGGTGTGGATCTCACTCTGGTTTACCTACGAGGCTTGGTAGTAACTTGATCTGAAGTTACATGATCATCATCATTAACTTCCTCACTAATTGGTGTAGGAGTCACAGGAACAGATTTCTGTGATGAACTACTTTCCAATAAGGGAGCAGGTACAGTTACCTCATCAAGTTCTACTTTCCTCCCACTCACTTCTTTCGAGAGAAACTCCTTCTCTAGAAAGGATCCATTCTTAGCAACGAATGTCTTGCCTTCGGATCTGTGATAGAAGGTGTACCCAACTGTCTCCTTTGGGTATCCTATGAAGACACATTTCTCCGATTTGGGTTTGAGCTTATCAGGATGAATTTTTTTTCACATAAGCATCGCAACCCCAAACTTTAAGAAACGACAACTTTGGTTTCTTGCCAAACCACTGTTCATAAGATGTCGTCTCAACGGATTTAGATGGTACCCTATTTAACGTGAATGCAGCTGTCTCTAATGCATAACCCCAAAACGATAGTGGTAGATCGGTAAGAGACATCATATACCATATCTAATAAAGTACGGTTACGATGTTCGGACACACCATTACACTATGGTGTTCCAGGTGGCGTGAGTAGTGAAACTATTTCACATTGTTTTAACTGAAGGCCAAACTCGTAACTCAAATACTCTTCTCCACGATCAGATCGTAGAAACTTTATTTTCTTGTTACGATGATTTTTCGCTTCACTATGAAATTATATGAACTTTTCAAATGTTTCAGACTTCTGTTTCATTAAGTAGATATACCCATATCTGCTCAAATCATCTGTGAAGGTCAGAAAATAATGATACCTGCTACGAGCCTCAATATTCATCGGACCACATACATCTGTATGTATGATTTCCAACAAATCTGTTGCTCTCTCCATAGTTCCGGAGAACGGCGTTTTAGTCATCTTGCCCACTAGGCACGGTTCGCAAGCATCAAGTGATTCATAATCAAGTGATTCCAAAATCCCATCAGTATGGAGTTTCTTCATGCGCTTTACACCAATATGACCTAAACGGCAGTGCCACAAATAAGTTGCACTATCATTATTAACTTTGTATCTTTTGGCTTCATTATTATGAATATGTGTATCACTACGATCGAGATCCAACAAACCATTTTATTGGGTGTATGACCATAGAAGGTTTTATTCATGTAAACAGAACAACAATTATTCTCTAATTTAAATGAATAACCGTATTGTAACAAACATGATCAAATCATATTCATGCTCAACGCAAACACCAAATAACACTTATTTAGTTTCAACACTAATGCCGAAAGTATAGGGAGTGTGCGATGATGATCATATCAATCTTGGAATTACTTCCAACACACATCGTCACCTCGCCTTTTACTAGTCTCTGTTTATTCTGCAACTCCCGTTTCGAGTTACTACTCTTAGCAACTGAACCAGTATCAAATGCCGAGGGGTTGCTATAAACACTAGTAAAGTACACATCAATAACATGTATATCCAATATACCTTTGTTCACTTTGCCATCCTTCTTATCCACCAAATACTTGGGGTAGTTCCGCTTCCAGTGACCAGTTCCTTTGCAGTAGAAGCACTTAGTCTCAGGTTTAGGACCAGACTTAGGCTTCTTCACTTGAGCAGCAACTTGCTTGCCGTTCTTCTTGAAGTTCCCCTTCTTCCCCTTGCCCTTTTCTAGAAACTAGTGGTCTCGTCAACCATAAACACTTGATGTTTTTCTTGATTTCTACCTTCGTCGATTTCAGCATCACGAAGAGCTCGGGAATTACTTTCGTCATCCCTTGCATACTATAGTTCATCACGAAGTTCTACTAACTTGGTGATGGTGACTAGAGAATTCTGTCAATCACTATTTTATCTGGAAGATTAACTCCCACTTGATTCAAGCGATTGTAGTACCCAGACAATCTGAGCACATGCTCACTGCTTGAGCTATTCTCCTCCATATTTTAGCTATAGAACTTGTTGGAGACTTCATATCTCTCAACTCGGGTATTTGCTTGAAATATTAACTTCAACTCCTGGAACATCTCATATGGTCCATGACGTTCAAAACGTCTTTGAAGTCCCGATTCTAAGCCGTTAAGCATGGTGCACTAAACTATCAAGTAGTCATCATATTGAGCTAGCCAAACGTTCATAACGTCTGCATCTGCTCCTGCAATAGGTTTGTCACCTAGCGGTGCATCAAGGACATAATTCTTCTGTGCAGCAATGAGGATAATCCTCAGATCACGGATCCAATCCGCATCTTTGCTACTAACATCTTTCAACATAATTTTCTCTAGGAACATATCAAAAATAAACACAGGGAAGCAACAACGCGGGCTATTGATCTACAACATAATTTGCAAAATACTATCAGGACTAAGTTCATGATAAATTTAAGTTCAATTAATCATATTACTTAAGAACTCCCACTTAGATAGACATCCCTCTAATCCTCTAAGTGATCACGTGATCCATATCAACTAAACCATGTCCGATCATCACGTGAGATGGAGTAGTTTCAATGGTGAACATCACTATGTTGATCATATCTACTATATGATTCACGCTCGACCTTTCGGTCTCCGTGTTCCGAGGCCATATCTGTTATATGCTAGGCTCGTCAAGTTTAACCTTAGTATTCCACGTGTGCAACTGTTTTGCACCGTTTGTATTTGAACGTAGAGCCTATCACACCCGATCATCACGTGGTGTCTCAGCACGAAGAACTTTCGCAACGGTGCATACTCAGGGAGAACACTTTTATCTTGAAATTTTAGTGAGAGATCATCTTATAATGCTACCGTCAATCAAAGCAAGATAAGATGCATAAAAGATAAACATCACATGCAATCATTATAAATGATATGATATGGCCATCATCATCTTGTGCTTGTGATCTCCATCTCCGAAGCACCGTCATGATCACCATCGTCACCGGCGCGACACCTTGATCTCCATCGTAGCATCGTTGTCGTCTCGCCAACTATTGCTTTTACGACTATCGCTACCGCTTAGTGATAAAGTAAAACAATTACATGGCGATTGCATTGCATACAATAAAGCGACAACCATATGGCTCCTGCCAGTTGCCGATAACTCGGTTACAAAACATGATCATCTCATACAATAAATTTAGCATCATGCTTTGACCATATCACATCACAACATGCCCTGCAAAAACAAGTTAGACGTCCTCTACTTTGTTGTTGCAAGTTTTACGTGGCTGCTACGGGCTTAGCAAGAACCGTTCTTACCTTCGCATCAAAACCACAATGATAGTTTGTCAAGTTGGTGCTGTTTTAACCTTCGCAAGGACCGGGCGTAGCCACACTCGATTCAACTAAAGTGAGAGAGACAGACACCCGCCAGTCACCTTTAAGCAACGAGTGCTCGCAACGGTGAAACCGGTCTCGCGTAAGCGTACGCGTAATGTTGGTCCGGGCCGCTTCATCTCACAATACCGCTGAACCAAAGTATGACATGCTGGTAAGCAGTATGACTTATATCGCCCACAACTCACTTGTGTTCTACTCGTGCATAACATCAACGCATAAAACCAGGCTCTGATTCCACTGTTGTGGAACGTAGTAATTTCAAAAAAATTCCTACGCACACGCAAGATCATGGTGATGCATAGCAACGAGAGGGAAGAGTGTTGTCCACGTATCCTCGTAGACCGAAAGCGGAAGCGTTAACACAACGCGGTTGATGTAGTCGTACGTCTTCACGATCCGACCGATCAAGTACCGAACGTACGGCACCTCCGAGTTCAGCACACGTTCAGCTCGATGACGTCCCTCGAACTCCGATCCAGCCGAGTGTTGAGGGAGAGTTTCGTCAGCACGACGGCGTGGTGACAATGATGATGTTCTACCGACGCAGGGCTTCGCCTAAGCACCGCTACGATATTGTCGAGGTGTAATATGGTGGAGGGGGGCACCGCACACGGCTAAGAGATCAATGATCAATTGTTGTGTCTATGGGGTGCCCCCCTGCCCCCGTATATAAAGGAGCAAGGGGAAGGCCGCCGGCCAAGGAGGAGGGCGTGCCAAAGGTGGGAGTCCTACTCCCACCGGGAGTAGGACTCCTTCTTTCCTTGTTGGAGTAGGAAAAGGGAAGGGAGAAGGAGAAAGAAGGAAGGGGGCGCCCCCCTCCCTAGTCCAATTCGGACTAGTCCATGGGGAGGGGTGCGGCCGCCCTTTGGGGTCTTTCTCTCCTTTCCCGTATGGCCCATTAAAGCCTAATACGAATTCCCGTAACTCTCCGGTACTCCGAAAAATACCCGAATCACTCGGAACCTTTCCGATGTCCGAATATAGTCGTCCAATATATCGATCTTTACGTCTCGACCATTTCGAGACTCCTCGTCAAGTCCCTGATCTCATCCGGGACTCCGAACTCCTTCGGTACATCAAAACATATAAACTCATAATATAACTGTCATCGTAACGTTAAGCGTGCGGACCCTACGGGTTCGAGAACTATGTAGACATGACTGAGACACCTCTCCGGTCAATAACTAATAGCGGAACCTGGATGCTCATATTGGCTCCCACATATTCTACGAAGATCTTTATCGGTCAAACCGCATAACAACATACGTTGTTCCCTTTGTCATCGGTATGTTACTTGCCCGAGATTCGATCGTCGGTATCTCAATACCTAGTTCAATCTCGTTACCGGCAAGTCTCTTTACTCGTTCCCTAATACATCATCCCGCAACTAACTCATTAGTTATAATGCTTGCAAGGCTTATAGTGATGTGCATTACTAAGTGGGCCCAGAGATACCTCTCCGACAATCGAAGTGACAAATCCTAATCTCGAAATACGCCAACCCAACAAGTACCTTTGGAGACACCTGTAGAGCACCTTTATAATCACCCAGTTACGTTGTGACGTTTGGTAGCACACAAAGTGTTCCTCCGGTAAACGGGAGTTGCATAATCTCATAGTCATAGGAACATGTATAAGTCATGAAGAAAGCAATAGCAACATACTAAACGATCGAGTGCTAAGCTAAGGGAATGGGTCAAGTCAATCACATCATTCTCCTAATGATGTTATCCCGTTAATCAAATGACAACTCATGTCTATGGCTAGGAAACATAACCATCTTTGATCAACGAGCTAGTCAAGCAGAGGCATACTAGTGACACTCTGTTTGTCTATGTATTCACACATGTATTATGTTTCCGGTTAATACAATTCTAGCATGAATAATAAACATTTATCATGATATAAGGAAATAAATAATAACTTTATTATTGCCTCTAGGGCATATTTCCTTCAGAAGGGTCCACGAAGAAGCAACCTTGTCTATTCCACCATGGCCGTCGCCCACGAAGGACTTGCCTCACTAGGGTAGATCTTCACGAAGTAGGCGATCTCCTTGCCCTTACAAACTCCTTGGTTCAACTCCAGAATCTTGACGGAGGCTCCCAAGTGACACCTAGCCAATCTAGGAGACACCACTCTCCAAGAAGTAACAAATGGTGTGTTGATGATGAACTCCTTCCTCTTGTGCTTCAAATGATAGTCTCCCCAACACTCAACTCTCTCTCACAGGATTTGGATTTGGTGGAAAGAAGATTTGAGTGGAAAGCAACTTGGGTAAGGCTATAGATCAAGATTTATGTGGTTGGAATGGAATATCTTGACCTCAACACAAGTGTAGGTGGTTCTCTCTCAGAAAATATGCGTTGGAAGTGTAGGCATGTTCGGATGGCTCTCTGCACGAATGAAGAGTGGGTGGAGGGGTATATATAGCCTCCACACAAAATCTAACCGTTACACACAAATCACCAAACTCGGTGGGACCAATTCAAAGAACTCGGTCAGACCGATTTGGTTCATAATGTGACCGTTAGGTGTTTCGGTGGGACCGACTGGATCAACTCGGTGGGACCGATGTGCTAGGGTTAGGGTAAATCCAAAACTCAGTTTGACTGATTACTCAAACTCGGTGGGTCCGATTTGGGTAATAAGAGAAACAGAGAGTTAGCCAAGCAAACTCGGTGGGGCCGATTGCATATCTCGGTGGGACCGAAATTATTGCAATGGGCAACAGAGAATTTGCAAGCCCATCTCGGTGAGACCGAGATCCCATCGGTGAGACCGAGATCCCATCGGTGAGACCGAATTGATTAGGGTTTCTGGCAGTGGCTATGTCAACTGAACTCGGTGGATCCGGATAGAAAGAATCGGTGGATCCGAGTTTGACTTTTGTTTTGGGACATATGTGGATGTGAGAAATTAGTTGAGGGCTTTGGAGCATATCACTAAGCACTTTGAGCAAGAACCTCATTAAGCAACACCTCATCCCTTCTTAATAGTATTGGCTTTCCTATGGACTCAATATGATCTTGGATCACTAAAATAGAAAATGTAGAGTATTGAGCTTTGAGCTTGAGCCAATCCTTTGTCTTTAGCACTTTGAAGGGGTTCCACATCCTCTAGTCCATGCCACTCCATTGTTGAACTTATCTGAAACATACTAGGTAGAAGCATTAGTCCAACAAGAGACATGTTGACATTAATTACCAAAATCACCCAGGGAGCACTTTGAAGGAAATATGCCCTAGAGGCAATAATAAAGTATTATATATTTCCTTATATCATGATAAATGTTTATTATTCATGCTAGAATTGTATTAACCGGAAACATAATACATGTGTGAATACATAGACAAACAGAGTGTCACTACTATGCCTCTACTTGACTAGCTCATTAATCAAAGATGGTTATGTTTCCTAGCCATAGACATAAGTTATCATTTGATTAACGAGATCACCTCATTAGGAGAATGACGTGATTGACTTGACCCATTCCGTTAGCTTAGCACTCGATCGTTTAGTATGTTGCTATTGCTTTCTTCATGACTTATACATGTTCCTATGACTATGAGATTATGCAACTCCCATTTACCGGAGGAACACTCTGTGTGCTATCAAACGTCACAACGTAAATGGGTGATTATAAAGGTGTTCTACAGGTGTCTCCAAAGGTACTTGTTGGGTTCGAGTATTTCGAGATTAGGATTTGTCACTCCAATTGTCGGAGAGGTATCTCTGGGCCCACTCGGTAATGCACATCACTATAAGCCTTGCAAGCATTGTGACTAATGAGTTAGTTGCAGGATGATGTGTTACGGAACGAGTAAAGAGACTTGCCGGTAACGAGATTGAACTAGGTATCGAGATACCGACGATCAAATCTCGGGCAAGTAACATACCGGTGACAAAGGGAACAACGTATGTTGTTATGCGGTCTGACCGATAAAGATCTTCGTAGAATATGTGGGAGCCAGTATGGGCATCCAGGTCCCGCTATTGGTTATTGACCGGAGACGTGTCTCGGTCATGTCTACATAGTTCTCGAACCCGTAGGGTCCGCACGCTTAACGTTACGATGACAGTTTTATTGAGTTTTGATGTACCGAAGGAGTTCGGAGTCCCGGATGAGATCGGGGATATGACGAGGAGTCTCGAAATGGTCGAGACGTAAAGATCGATATATTGGACGACTATATTTGGACTTCGGAAAGGTTCCGAGTGATTCGGGTATTTTTCGGAGTACCGGAGAGTTACGGGAATACGTATTGGGCCTTATTGGGCCATACGGGAAAGAAGGAAAAGGGCCTCAAGGGTGGCCGCACCCCTCCCCTTGGTCTGGTCCGAATTGGACTAGGGAAGGGGGGCGCCCCCTTCCTTCCTTCTCTTTTTCCCTTCCTCTTTTCCTATTCCATATGGGAGGTGGAATCCTACTAGGACTAGGGAGTCCTAGTAGGACTCCACACTTGGTGCGCCCCCTCCTAGGGCCGGCCTCCTCCTCCCTTGCTCCTTTATATACGGGGGCAGGGGGCACCTAAGAACACACTTGAGACACAACAATTGATCCTTGAGATCTCTTAGCCGTGTGCGGTGCCCCCCTCCACCATATTACACCTCGATAATACCGTCGCGGAGCTTAGGCGAAGCCCTGCGTTGGTGGAACATCATCATCGTCACCACGCCGTCGTGCTGACGAAACTCTCCCTCAACACTCGGCTGGACCGGAGTTCAAGGGACGTCATCGAGCTGAACGTGTGTAGAACTCGGAGGTGCCGTGCGTTTGGTACTTGATCGGTCGGATCGTGAAGACGTTCGACTACATCAACCGCGTTGTGATAACGCTTCCGCTGTCGGTCTACGAGGGTACGTGGACAACACTCTCCCCTCTCGTTGCTATGCATCACCATGATCTTGCGTGTGCGTAGGAATTTTTTTGAAATTACTACGTTCCCAACACACTTGTGCTTTCAAGGGCACAATATGGGCGTTCCGCTTCACCTTGTTCAGCAACCAAAATATATTTCGCGTCTTTCTTTACCGTCTTTAATAGTACAAGTATACAACTGTGGTTCATCATTCTTTATTTGGTTCTTATGTAATTCTTGAACATATGTACCTATGGATCGAATAATGCATTGGTTGTTTGAACCTGATGGATATGAATAAAGCTGTAGCATACATTCAAATTCAAATCCAAATCCGGTACAATTTGGAAAAGCAGCAATTAAATTACAGTGTAATTACGCTCTCCAGGTTGTTACGGCACACACGGTTGGTAAATCACAAACGTTTGCGATATGCACCATAATCGGAGACGGTTCACAGAGAGGAAATGCGTGCAAGCATGCACACAGTTGCCATTTGCAAAGCGTGTGCAATGTTAGACAATATCACAAACGGTGCGGGCAAACTAAATGTTTGTGTTAGTTGCCTCATCATACACGATTTGCAACCATGAACTGTTTCTGATGAAGTATGCATCGTAAACGTTGCACCATAGATTAGCGTGTGTGATAGTTGTCGTGTACGACGATGTTACGACGGCCTGACGTTTCGTAATCCTGTCCGACACTCGTACCACGATTAGCTAATCTTCTTAACGGTGAACCGTTTGTGATGGGCCATGCATCATACATGTTCTATAATAGTGAACCGTTTGTGATGGGTCACGCATCGTAAATGTAGCACCACAGAATACCGACTGCGATGGCAATGCGAGCAGAAACGAGTAGGAGTACTGTAGGGGCCCTATCCCCGACGGTTTCTGGGTCGTGTGGGAAGGACCCCCCTATCGCCCACACTCACTTGGCGACGGTTCCAAATGCCGTCGCGGAAAGGGGTTAAAAATCGTCTGTTTAGGACCGACGCGCACCAGTGGCAATAGTATCGATTCTTGGAATAAGTGCAAATATGCTTTTATCACTAAGTATTTTCCGCCCGCAAAAATTATTTCCCTTATAACCCATATCATGAATTTCAATCAACTTGAACATGAGCATGTTGCACAATCTTGGGAAAGGATGAAATGATGCTAAGGAATTGCCCAACTCATGGGTTAAATCTTTGGATGGTCATACAAATTTTTATGTGGGATTGAATTTTGTTTCTCGTAATCTTTTGGATTCCGCCGCAGGTGGTAATTTTATGGAAATTACTTTGGGTGAAGCCACTAAATTGCTTGATAATATCATGGCAAATTATTCGCAATGGCATACCGAAAGAGCTCCTACTAGTAAAAAAGTTAATTCTGTTGAAGAAATTTCTTCTTTGAGTGAAAAAGTTGATGCTCTTATGAAATTGGTTGCTAGTAAAATTGCTCCCACTGATTTTAATGATATGTCTTTATCAACTTTGATTGAGCAAAATAGTCATGCCATAGATGTGAATTTTATCTCTCGAAATAATTTTAACAACAATGCTTATATATATAATTTTAATCCTAGGCCTTTTCCTAGCAATTCCTCTAATAATTATGGTAATTCCTATGGAAATCAATCTTATAATATTAATAGGTACACCTCTGATCTTGAGAACAATATTAAAGAATTTATCAACATGCAAAAAGCTTTTAACACTTCCATAGAAGAAAAGTTGAGTAAGATTGATGATTTGTCTAGAAGTGTTGACAGAATTGCTCATGATGTGGAAAATCTCAAGATGAAATTTTTTGTGCCTAAAGTATATGAATCAATTGAAGCTCTTTATGTTTCTATGGATGAAAGTAAGAAAAGAACCGCTATGCTTAGATCTAAAAGAGAATTTTTAGAAAAAGCGTTTCCTACTGATTTCTTTCGCAAAAGTGATGAAGATCTTAAAATGATTGGTGTTTCTTCTATTGATTCCTTCTTTAGTAAAGTTAAGATTGATGAAAAAGGGACTGGAGAATAGTCAACTTTAGCTAGAAGGCGTCCCGATATTTCGGAGGGTGAAAATCTTGTTGAGAAAATTGATAAAAGTGGGTTTGAAGAGATCAAAACTTTAGCTAGTGATGTGCCCACTCTTTTGGATTACAAAGACTTTAGTTATGATATTTGCTCTTTGATTTATTGTATTTCTTTGTTGCAATCCATAATAAATTCACTCCATGCTTACGAACAAAATAAAGCTTTTACTAAACATATTATTGATGCTATGATGAAAGCTATTGAAGAAAAATTGGAATTAGAAGCGTCAATTCCTAGAAAATTGCATGATGAGTGGGAACCTAATATCAAAGTCAAGATTAAAAATTATGAATGTTTTGCTTTGTGTGACTTGGGTTCTAGTGTTTCTACAATTCTGAAATCTTTATGTGATGTGCTTGGCTTTACCGATCTTGAAGAATGTTCTTCAAATTTGCACTTGGCGGATTCTACTATTAAAAGTCCCATGGGAAGAATTAATGATATTCTTATTCTTGCAAATAGGAATTATGTGCCCATAGATTTTATTGTTCTTGATATTGATTGCAATCCGTCTTGTCCAATTATTCTTGGTAGACCGTTTTTACGCACTATCGGTGCTGTGATTGATATGAAAGAAGGCAATATTAAGTTCCAAGTTTTTCGAGGAAGGGTATGGAACACTTTCCTAGAACAAGAATTAGGCCACCATATGAATCAATCATGAGGGCATCTTATGGATCTCGAACCAAAGATGACAAAACTTAGATCCTTGCCTTATGCCTAGCTAAGGGCGTAAAACTATAACGCTTGTTGGGAGGCAACCCAATGAATAAAATTTATTTTTGATTTTTGCTTTCTGTTCTTGAGTGTTTACACAATTATTCTACTGTTATGATTGTTTTTTGTTTGTTTTAGTTAGTGTTTGTGCCAAGTAGAACCAATAGGATCTTCTTGGGTGATAGTTGTTTGATCTTGCTGAAAAATAGAAACTTTTGCGCTCACGAAAACAATTCTCATTTTTTAACCAGAAAGTGCTTTTGCCCTGATTCTTTTTGCAGCAGATTAATATACAAATTACCCAGGTCGTCCTAGTTTTTCCGAATTTTTGGATGTCCAGAAGTTTTCGAAATAGTCAGATTGCTACAGACTGTTCTGTTTTGACAGATTCTGTTTTCTTTCCGTTATGTGCTTATTTTGATGGCTCTATGGTTTTCTCTGATGAGTTTTTGCCATAGAAAAGTTGGAATACAGTAGATATACTGCAAAAATAAAATATGAATTGGTTTGATACAATACTTATAGTAGTGATTTGGTTTCTTCTACTAACGGATCTCATGAAGGTTTTGTTGAGTTTTATGTGATTGAAGTTTTCAAGTTTTGGGTTATCTTACGATGGATGAAGGAATAAAGGATAGAAGAGCCTAAGCTTGGGGATGCCCCGGCATCCCAAGAAATTATCCAAAAATGAGCAACCAACTAAGCTTGGGGATGCCCCCGAGTGGCATCCCCTCTTTCTTCTAACGACCATCGGTATTTTACTCGAAGCAATATTTTTATTCGTCACATACTATCTGTTTTGCTTGGAGCGTCTTGTATGATATGAGTCTTTGCCTGTTTCATTTTGTGTTTTAAGTCTTGATCCCTTGCTGGACACACCTATTTGAGAGAGCCAAAATTATTTCATGACTTGTTAGAATTGCTCTCTATGCTTCACTTAAATTTTTTATGAGCTATGGACTTGCTCTAGTGCTTCACTTATATCTTTTTGAGCACGGTGCTTAGTATTTTTGAAGAAATACTCTCTTGCTTCACTTAGATTTATTTGAGAGTTAGTAAAATTTCAAGAAATTCTCTCTTGCTTCACTTAAATTATTTTGGGAGAAAGAACAAAATTTTTTATGCTCATGATCTTCACTTATATTTGTTTGAGCTTATGAAAAGCAACACATGAAAAATAGTCCCAAAGTGATAGATATCCAAGAAGGATATAATAAAACTTTCATGAAGATCATTGGACAAAATAAACTTGATTCTTAGTAATAGTTTTGAGATATGATGATGTGATATGTTAGTTGTGTTGATGAGTAATTATGCTTTAGTAAGAATATTGGTGTTAAGGTTTGTGATTCCCTATGCAAGCACGAAAGTCAATAGTTATGCAATGAAATTATATCCTACTTGTGGTGCATTATTTGGTGTTAATTATGCTTAATGCTCGCTTATGAGATTATTCATTTCTTGGTTGGTTGCTTCTCAATCTTTTGCTAGCCTTCATTTTGCACTAAGTATGATCTCTACTTGTGCATCCAAAATCCTATAAACTAGTTTTGCCACATGAGTCCACTATATCTACCTATATGCGGTATTCTTTTGCCGTTCTAAGCAAATTTGCATGTGCCATCTCTAATTTTCAAAATAAACTTCTCTTTTGTGTGTTCGTTTCGCTCGTGGAGCGGTGAGGGGTGGCTAATATTTTCCATGCTGGATGTGTTATTCTCACGATGACTGTTTATTCACTTGTCATTGCACGAGAGTAAGGCAAAAGTTTTAGGGATGCCCTGTCCCGAAATGAAAAAATGAATTTACTTTATGTTGTCAAATAATAAATTCCTTGGAAAGTGTTGGTATGGAGGGCAACCGTGGATACGGCTAGCCATGGAAAGTGAAAGTATGGTGGAAAAAGGAATAAACTTTATTTTCTGTTTGGGAACCGCCTATGATATTTCTAGCATGGAAAGTGTTGGGAACTCTAAGTCGTTTTTGTTGGTGCGATGGACACACCTCCCAAAATGTTTTTATCTCTAAATTTTTCGTTTTGAGCTCCGGCACCTCTACAAATCCCTACTTCCCTCTGCGAAGGGCCCTTCTTTTACTTTATGCAATTTTTATTTTGAATTTGAGTCTCCATCTTCTCTTATAAAAGCACCAACTAAGAGGCAATATGATCGTACTTGAGTATTGGGTGTAGCTAATATGGGAGTGTGTTTCATGAATGGATTAATGGTTGAGCATGATGGGCTAGGGATAACTTATTTTAGCATTGATATTTTGAAAGACATGGTTGCTTGTTGATATGCTTGAGTATCTAAATTATTATGTCAAAACTAGACTATTGCTTTGAATCACATAAAATTCCAATTGTCCATGCTATAAAGAAAAGAATATGATATGACATGATAGGCAGCATTCCACATAAAAAATTCTGTTTTTATCACTTACCTACTCGAGGACGAGTAGGAGTTAAGCTTGGGGATGCTGATACGTCTCCAACGTATCTATAATTTTGATTGTTCCATGCTGTTATATTATCAATTTTGGATGTTTTATAATCATTTTATATAATTTTTGGTACTAACCTATTGACATAGTGCCAAGTGCCAGTTGCTGTTTTCTGCATGTTTTTTACATCGCAGGAAATCAATATCAGACGGAGTCCAAATGCAACGAAACTCCAGGGAGATTTTTTGGACCAGAAGGAACATAATGGGCCCTGGCTATGCCTGGGGGTGCCTCGAGGAGGGCACAACCCACCAGGGCGTGCCAGGAGGCCAAAGCGCGCCTTGGTGGGGTGTGCCCACCTCGGGTGCCCCCGGACTGCCTCTTTGCTCTATAAATACCCCAATATTCCCAAAACCCTAGGGGAGTCGACGAAATATTCATCCAGCCGCCGCAGGGTCCAGAACCACCAGATCCAATCTAGACACCATCTCGGATGGGGTTCATCACCTCCATTGGTGCCTCTCCGATGATGCGTGAGTAGTTCTTTGTAGACCTTCGGGTCCGTAGTTAGTAGCTAGATGGCTTCATCTCTCTCTCTGAATTGTCAATACAATGGTCTCTTGGAGATTCATATGATGTAACTCTTTTGCGGTGTGTTTGTTGGGATCGATCAACTTTGAGTTTATGATCAGATCTATCTTTTTATATCCATGAAAATTATTTGAGTTTCTTTGATCTCTTATATGCATGATCTCTTATAGCCTCATATTTCTTCTCTGATATTTGGGTTTTGTTTGGCCAACTTGATCTATTTATCTTGCAATGGGAAGAGGTGCTTTGTAGTGGGTTCGATCTTACGGTGCTTGATCCCAGTGACAGAATGGGAACCGACACATATGTATTGTTGCTACTAAGGATAAAACGATGGGGGTCTATCTCTACGTAGATAAATCTTGTCTACATCATGTCATCGTTCTTATTGCATTACTCCGTTTTTCCATGAACTTAATACACTAGATGAATGCTGGGTAGCGGTCGATGTGTGGAGTAATAGTAGTAGATGCAGGCAGGAGTCGGTCTACTAATCTTGGACGTGATGCCTATATAATGATCGTTGCCTGGATATCGTCATGAGTATTTGAAGTTCTATCAATTGCCCAACAGTAATTTGTTCACCCACCGTTTGCTATTTTTCTCGAGAGAAGCCACTAGTGAAACCTACGGCCCCCAGGTCTCTTTCTCATATATTTGCCTTTGCGATCACTTTTCTTTTGCATTTATTGTCAGATCTATTAAACCAAAAATACAAAAATACCTTGCTGCAATTTATTCTTATTTATTTTATTTGGCGTTCGATCTATCAATCTACTACAATTTACCTCACGTCCGTTTGCCTATCTTGAGGCGCCGTACCCCAGAAGGGATTGACAACCCCTTTAATACGTCAGGTTGCGAGGGTTTGTTATCTGTGTGCAGGGGCTGTTTATGTTGTGTTTCTTGGTTCTCCTACTGGTTCGATAACCTTGGTCTCATATCTAAGGGAAATACCTACCGCCGTTGTGCTGCATCATCCCTTCCTCTTTGGGGAAATACCGACGTAGCTTCAAGCAACATCAGTGGCTGCCACTGCTCCTGCCGCGGACATCTCTCCGGTTTCCCCGCTTGGTGCGTGGCACGCTCCGCGACGCCAACTGGCTCGCCGCCATGCGTGAAGAATTCACCGCCCTCACTAGCAACCGTGCGTGAGAGCTCGTTCCATGACCACCCCGAGCTAATATCATCACTGGCAAATCGGTCTTTCGCCACAAAACGCGAGCGAATGGCACACTCGAGCGCTACAAGGCATGGTGGGTGGTCCACGGGTTCAACGAGCGCGCGGGCATCGACTACGGGGAAACATTCTCTCCCGAAACCCGCCACCATTTGCACTGTCCTCACCCTCGCCGCCTCGCGCAACTGGCCCCTGCACCAGCTCGATGTGAAGAATGCGTTCCTCCATGATAACTTGGAGGAAGAGGTGTACTGCTTACAACCCGCCGGCTTCAACGACGACACCAAGGCGGATCATGTCTGCCGCCTATCCAAGTCCCTGTACGGCTTGAAACAGGCGCCGCGCGCGTGGTTTCTATGCTTCGCCAACTTCCTCGCCACCCTCGGGTTCATGTGGACGCGCTCGGACAACTCGCTATTCATGCTCACTAGTGGTGTGGACGTCGCGTACCTCTTGCTCTACGTGGATGATATCATCCTCACGACGTCCTCCCCCGCGCTCCTCCACCGTATCATCACCGCACTCAACACCAAGTTCTCTATGAAGGACCTCGGAGATCTCCACTACTTCTTGGGCATCCGCATCATGTGCTCGCCGTCCGGCTTCTTTCTCTCCCAAGAGGAGTATGCCGAGGACGTCCTTGAGTGGGTCAGCATGGACAACTGCAAGCCTGCCCCGATGATGCGGCTTGAACTACGCCGGTATTTTCCCAAAGAGGAAGGGATGATGCAGCACAACTACGGTAGGTATTTCCCTCAGTGATGAGACCAAGGTTATCGAACCAGTGGGAGAACCACGCAACACCACGTAAACAACTCCTGCACACAAAGAACAAATACTTGCAACCCGACATAAGAGAGGGGTTGTCAATCCCTCACGGGTAAAAGGATAGGTAAAATCATAGTAGATTGGATAAATAGATCTCGCAGGAACGCGAGATAAAATAAATAAATAAATAAAAATTGCAGCAAGGTATTTTTGTGTTTTTGGATTAATAGATCTGAAAATAAAAGCAAATAAACGTACATTTCACTAGTGGCTTCTCTTGAGAAAAATAGCATACGGTGGGTAAACAAATTACGGTTGGACAATTGATAGAACTTCAAATAACCATGATGATATCCAGGCAATGATCATTATATAGGCATCACGTCCAAGATTAGTAGACCAACTCCTGCCTGCATCTACTACTATTACTCCACACATCGACTGCTATCCAGCATGCATCTAGTGTTTAAGTTCATGAAAAAACGGAATAATGCAATAAGAACGATGACATGATGTAGAGAAGATCTATTTATGTAGAAATAGACCCCATCTTGTTATCCTTAATGGCAACGATACATACATGTCGGTTCCCCTTTTGTCACTGGGATCAAGCACCGTAAGATCGAACCCATCACAAAGCACCTCTTCCCATGGCAAGAAAATTTGATCTAGTCGGCCTAACTAAACAAACATCTGAAGAAGAAATACGAGGCTACAAGTAATCATGCATATAAGAGATCAAAAGACCCAAATAACATTCATGGATAAAAGCATAAATCTGGTCATAAACTCAAAGTTCATCGGATCCCAACAAACGCACCACAAAAAGAGTTACATCAAATAGATCTCCAAGAGACAATTGTATTGAGAATCAAAAGAGAGAGAGGAAGCCATCTAGCTACTAACTACGGACCATAGGTCTACAATGAACTACTCACGCATCATCGGAGAGGCACCAATGAGGATGATGAACCCCTCCATGATGGTGTCTAGATTGGATCTGGCGGTATGTGGAACTTGCGGCGGCTAGAATTGATTTTCGTCAACTCCCCTAGGGTTTCTGGAATATTGGGGTATTTATAGAGCAAAGAGGCGGTGCGGGAGGCGGCCGAGGTGGGCACAACCCACCTGGGCGCGCCTGATACGTCTCCAACGTATCTATAATTTTTTATTGTTCCATGCTATTATATATTCTGTTTTGGATGTTTAATGGGCTTTATTATACACTTTTATATTATTTTTGGGACTAACCTATTACCAGAGGCCCAACCCAAATTGCTGTTTTTTTGCCTATTTCAGTGTTTCGCAGAAAAAGAATATCAAACGGAGTCCAAACGGAATGAAACCTTCGGGAACGTGATTTTCGGAACAAACGTGATCCAGAGGACTTGGAGTGGACGTCAAGCAACCAACGAGGAAGCCACGAGGCAGGGGGCGCGCCTACCCCCCTGGGCACGCCCTCCACCCTCGTGGGCTCCTCGTGGCTCCACCGACCTACTTCTTCCTCCTATATATACTTACGTACCCCCAAACCATCAGCAGAGGAGCCAAAACCCTATTTCCACTTCCGCAACCTTCTGTACCCGTGAGATCCCATCTTGGGGCCTTTTCCGGCGCTCCGTTGGAGGGGGCATTGATCACGGAGGGCTTCTACATCAACACCATAGCCTCTCCGATGATGTGCGAGTAGTTTACCTCAGACCTTCGGGTCCATAGTTATTAGCTAGATGGCTTCTTCTCTCGCTTTGGATCCCAATACAAAGTTCTCCTTGTTCTCTTGGAGATCTAATCGATGTAATCTTCTTTTGCGGTGTGTTTGTCGAGATCCGATGAATTGTGGGTTTATGATCAAGATTATCTATGAACAATATTTGAATCTTCTCTGAATTCTTTTATGTATGATTGGTTATCTTTGCAAGTCTCTTCGAATTATCAGTTTGGTTTGGCCTACTAGATTGATCTTTCTTGCAATGGAAGAAGTGCTTAGCTTTGGGTTCAATCTTGCGGTGCTCGATCCCAGTGACAGTAGGGGAAACGACACATATTGTATTGTTGCCATCGAGGATAAAAATATGGGGTTTATATCATATTGCATGAGTTTATCCCTCTACATCATGTCATCTTGCTTAAAGCGTTACTCTGTTCTTATGAACTTAATACTCTAGATGCATGCTGGATAGCGGTCGATGTGTGGAGTAATAGTAGTAGATGCAGGCAGGAGTCGGTCTACTTGTCACAGACGTGATGCCTATATACATGATCATACCTAGATATTCTCATAACTATTCTCAATTCCATCAGTTGCTCGACAATAATTCGTTTACCCACCGTAATACTTATGCTATCTTGAGAGAAGCCACTAGTGAAACATATGGCCTCCGGGTCTATTTTCCATCATATTTATCTCCCATTGCCGTTTGCCTTGCAATCTTTACTTTTACTCTTTATCATAAAAATACAAAAAATATTATCTTATCATCTCTATCAGATCTCACTTTTGCAAGTGGCCGTGAAGGGATTGACAACCCCTTTATCGCGTTGGTTGCAAGGTTCTTATTTGTTTGTGTAGGTACGAGGGACTTGAGCGTGGTCTCCTACTGGATTGATACCTTGGTTCTCAAAAACTGAGGGAAATACTTACGCTACTTTGCTGCATCACCCTTTCCTCTTCAAGGGAAAACCAACGTAGTGCTCAAGAGGTAGCAAGAAGGATTTCTGGCGCCGTTGCCGGGGAGTCTACGCACAAGTCAAGACATACCAAGTACCCATCACAAACTCTTATCCCCTGCATTACATTATTTGCCATTTGCCTCTCGTTTTCCTCTCCCCCACTTCACCCTTGCCGTTTTATTCTCCCTCTCTTTCCGTTCGCCTCTTTCCCATTCCCTTTCTTGTGCCATGGCCGAATAAAAAAGGGCTAAGGGCTCTCTCCAGGGTTTTAATACTTTGGATAGCCCCTCTGTCCTCTCTAAGCTCATAAATAATGATGCTATCGAAAGACCTACCGGGGTTATCAATGAGGGTTTGGATAATTTTGATGAAGATGATCCCAGAATTTTTTGTTATTTACTTGACGAGTCTTTGAAAGATGCTTGGGATAGGCTTTTGAGGATTCGAGCTAGTTATGTGCCCCAACATCAAATTGAGATATACCTAAAAAGCTTTTATGTTGGGTTGCCCGCTTCGTTCAAGCAAGTTTTAGATTCTATTTTTGAAGAGGGTTTTCTTGAAGGGGATCCCATAGATTCCTACGAAAAGATGAAAACTATATTTGGGCACCCCATGAGTGAGAAGGTTGAATCCACCTGTCTTCTGTGCTTTTACCAAAACAAAATTATCAAAGAGATGAAGGCTAGTTTAGATGCAAATTTCCGTAGTGTGCTTAATCTTTCTTCCACCATTAATGGCCACGTGCTTTCTCAAAATAGAAAGATAAATGCTATAGATAATAATTTTTCTCTTTTCTTTCCAAATGCCAAAGATGGCAATACTTAGATCTATCCTTGCTTTTATGCCTAGCTAGGGCCGTTAAACGATAGCGCTTGTTGGGAGGCAACCCAATTTTATTTTAATTTTCTTGCTTTTTATTTCTGTTTAGTAATAGATAATCCATCTAGCTTCTGGTTAGATGTGTTTTTATGTTTTAATTAGTGTTTGTGCCAAGTGAAACCTATAGGATCTTCTTGGATGATAGTTATTTGATCTTGCTGAAAATTCCAGAAACTTTCTGTTCACGAAAACAATTGTTAAAAATCACCAGAACGTGATAAAATACTGATTCCAATTGCAGTAGATCTATAAACAAATTATCTAGGTCTTCCTATTTTGGTATAAGTTTTGGAGTTCCAGAAGTTTGCGTTAGTTACAGATTACTACAGACTGTTCTGTTTTTGACAGATTCTGTTTTTCGTGTGTTGTTTGCTTATTTTGATGAATCTATGGCTAGTAAAAGAGTTTATAAACCATGGAGAAGTTGGAATACAGTAGGTTTAACACCAATATAAATAAAGAATGAGTTCATTACAGTACCTTGAAGTGGTGTTTTGTTTTCTTTCGCTAACGGAGCTCACGAGATTTTCTGTTAAGTTTTGTGTTGTGAAGTTTTCAAGTTTTGGGTAAAGATTTGATCGATTATGGAACAAGGATTGGCAAGAGCCTAAGCTTGGGGATGCCCAAGGCACCCCAAGATAAAATTCAAGGACAACCAAAAGCCTAAGCTTGGGGATGCCCCGGAAGGCATCCCCTCTTTCTTCTTCGTCTATCGGTAACTTTACTTGGAGCTATATTTTTATTCACCACATGATATGTGTTTTGCTTGTAGCGTCTTGTATGATTTGAGTCTTTGATTTTTAGTTTAACACAATCATCCTTGCTGTACACACCTTTTGAGAGAGACACACATGATTCGGAATTTATTAGAATACTCTATGTGCTTCACTTATATTTTTTGAGCTATATAGTTTTTGCTCTAGTGCTTCACTTATATCTTTTAGAGCACGGTGGTGGTTATATTTTATAGAAATTATTGATCTCTCATGCTTCACTTATATTATTTTGAGAGTCTTAAACAGCATGGTAAATTGCTTTAATTATGAAATTAATTCAAATATGCTAGGCATCCAAGATGAGCATAATAAAAACTTCCATATTGAGTGCATTGAATACTAGGAGAAGTTTGATACTTGATGATTGTTTTGAGATAGTGATATTAAAGTCGTGCTAGTTGAGTAGTTGTGAATTTGATAAATACTTGTGTTGAAGTTTGCAAGTCCCATAGCATCCACGTATGGTAAACGTTGTGTGACAAATTTGAAACATGAGGTGTTCTTTGATTGTCATCCTTATGAGTGGCGGTCGGGGACGAGCGATGGTCTTTTCCTACCAATCTATCCCCTAGAAGCATGCGCGTAGTGCTTGGTTTTTGATGACTTGTAGATTTTTGCAATAAGTATGTGAGTTCTTTATGACCAATGTCGAGTCCATGGATTATACGCAGTCTCAACCTTCCATCATTGCTAGCCGCTTCGGTACCGTGCATTGCCCTTTCTCACCTTGAGAGTTGGTGCAAACTTCGCCGGTGCATCCAAACCCCGTAATATGATACGCTCTATCACACATAAACCTCCTTATATCTTCCTGAAAACAGCCACCATACCTACCTATCATGGCATTTCCATAGCCATTCCGAGATATATTGCCATGCAACTTTCCACCGTTCCGTTTATTATGACACGCTTCATCATTGTCATATTGCTTTGCATGATCATGTAGTTGACATCGTATTTGTGGCAAAGCCACCTGCATAATTTTTCATACATGTCACTCTTGATTCGTTGCATATCCCGGCACACCACCGGAGGCATTCATATAGAGTCATATTTTGTTCTAGTATCGAGTTGTAAATAAATAGAAGTGTGATGATCATCATCCATAGAGCATTGTTCCAAAAAAAAGAAAAAAGAAAAAAAAGAAAGGCCAAATAAAAAAAGGAAGGCCAAAAAAAAGAGAAAATAAAAAGGGGCAATGCTACTATCCTTTTTCCACACTTGTGCTTCAAAGTAGCACCGTGATCTTTATGATAGAGAGTCTCTTGTTTTGTCACTTTCATATACTAGTGGGAATTTTTCATTATAGAACTTGGCTTGTATATTCCAACAATGGGCTTCCTCAAATGCCCTAGGTCTTTGTGAGCAAGCAAGTTGGATGCACACCCACTTAGTTTCTTTTGTTGAGCTTTCATACATTTATAGCTCTAGTGCATCCGTTGCATGGCAATCCCTACTCCTTGCATTGCCATAAATTGATGGGCATCTCCCTAGCCCATTGATTAGCCGCGTCAATGTGAGACTTTCTCCCTTTTTGTCTTCTCCACACAACCCCATCATTATATTCTATTCCACCCATAGTGCTATACCCATGGCTCACGCTGATGTATTGCGTGAAAGTTGAAAAAAGTTTGAGATTACTAAAGTATGAAACAATTGCTTGGCTTGTCATCGGGGTTGTGCACGATGAGAGCATTCTTGTGTGATGAAAATGGAGCATGACCAAACTATATGATTTTGTATGGATGAACTTTCTTTGGCCATGTTATTTTGAGAAGACATAATTGCTTAGTTAGTATGCTTGAAGTATTATTATTTTTATGTCAATATTAAACTTTTATCTTTAATCTTTCGGATCTGAACATTCATGCCACAATAAAGAAAATTACATTGATAATTATGCTAAGTAGCATTCCACATCAAAAATTCTGTTTTTATCATTTACCTACTCAAGGACGAGCAGGAATTAAGCTTGGGGATGCTTGATACGTCTCCAACGTATCTATAATTTTTTATTGTTCCATGCTATTATATATTCTGTTTTGGATGTTTAATGGGCTTTATTATACACTTTTATATTATTTTTGGGACTAACCTATTAACCGGAGCCCCAGCCCAAATTGCTGTTTTTTTTGCCTATTTTAGTGTTTCGCAGAAAAAGAATATCAAACGGAGTCCAAACGGAATGAAACCTTCGGGAACGTGATTTTCGGAACAAACGTGATCTAGAGGACTTGGTGTGACGCCCCCGATTTGACCGTACACTAATCATGGACGCAAATGTGTACGATCAAGATCAGGGACTCACGGGAAGATATCACAACACAACTCTAAAGCATAAATAAGTCATACAAGCATCATAATACAAGCCAGGGGCCTCGAGGGCTCGAATACAAGTGCTCGATCATAGACGAGTCAGCGGAAGCAACAATAGCTGAGTACAAACATAAGTTAAACAAGTTTGCCTTAAGAAGGCTAGCACAAACGGGGATACAAATCGAAAGAGGCGCAGGCCTCCTGCCTGGGATCCTCCTAACTACTCCTGGTCGTCGTCAGCGGGCTGCACGTAGTAGTAGGCACCTCCAGTGTCGTAGGATTCGTCGTCGACGGTGGCGTCTGGCTCCTGGACTCCAGCATCTGGTTGCGACAACCAGGTAGAAAGGAAAGGGGGAAAAGAGGGAGAGAAGCAACCGTGAGTACTCATCCAAAGTACTCGCAAGCAAGGAGCTACACTACATATGCACGGGTATATGTGTAAAGGGCCATATCAGTGGACTGAACTGCAGAATGCCAGAATAAGAGGGGGATAGCTAGTCCTGTCGAAGACTACGCTTCTGGCAGCCTCCATCTTGCAGCATGTAGAAGAGAGTAGATTGAAGTCCTCCAAGTAGCATCGCATAGCATAATCCTACCCGACGATCCTCTCCTCGTCGACCTGTGAGAGAGCAATCACCGGGTTGTATCTGGCACTTGGAAGGGTGTGTTTTATTAAGTATCCAGTTCTAGTTGTCATAAGGTCAAGGTACAACTCCGGGTCGTCCTTTTACCAAGGGACACGGCTACTCGAATAGATAAACTTCCCTGCAGGGGTGCACCACATAACCCAACATGCTCGATCCCATTTGGCCGGACACACTTTTCTGGGTCATGCCCGGCCTCGTAAGATCAACACGTCGCAGCCCCACCTAGGCACAACAGAGAGGTCAGCACACCGGTCTAAATCCTATGCGCGCAGGGGTCTGGGCCCATCGCCCATTGCACGCCTGCACGTTGCGTACGCGGCCTGAAGCAGACCTAGCCTAGTGGCGTTCCAGTACAATCCGGCGCGCACCGCTCGGTCGCTGACGTCACGAAGGCTTCGGCTGATACCACGACGTCGAGTGCCCATAACTCTTCCCGCGTAGTTGGTTAGTGTGTATAGACCAAATGGACAGACTCAGATCAAATACCAAGAACTCGTTAAGCATGTTATTTTGAAGTAACCGCGGACGCCGTCCAGGGCCAGGCCCACCTCTCGCCTAGGTGGTCTCAACCTGCCCTGTCGCTCCGCCACAAAGATCCACTTGCGGGTACTCCTACGAGCCGACCCGACTTTAGTCACCACAGGTGTCATGTATATAGTAAATAAGTATATACCCGTGATCACCACCCAAGTGATCACGGCCCGATAGTATAGCACAGCAGACGGACAAGAATGTAGGGCCACTGATGGAAAACTAGCATCCTATACTAAGCATGTAGGATTGAAGGTAAAGGTAACAACAGTAGTAGCAAGGACAGGCTATGCATCAGGATAGGATTAACGGAAAGCAGTAACATACTACACTACTCTAATGCAAGCAGTAAATAGAAGAATAGGCGATATCTGGTGATCACAGGGGGGGGGGCTTGCCTGGTTGCTCTGGCAAGTAGGAGGGGTCGTCAACTCCGTAGTCGAACTGGGCAGCAGCAGCGTCGGTCTCGTAGTCTACCGGAGAGAAGAGGGGGAAGAAACAGTAAATACAATGCAAACATAAGCATGACGATGCGTGACATGACAATGAGAGGTGCTAGGTGTGCCCTAACGCGGCAGTAGGTGGTACCGGCAAGGGGGGGAACATCCGGGAAAGTATTCCCGATGTTTCGCGTTTTCGGATAGATGGACCGGAGGTGAAATGTTGCAGGTTCACTATGCTAGGGACGTGTGGTGAACGAACGGGCTGCGTATCCGGATTCGTCTCGTCGTTCTGAGCAACTTTCATGTAGAAAGTATTTTCATCCGAGTTATGGATTATTTTATATGATTTTCTAAAGATTTAATCAATTTAGGATTTATTTAATCATTTTAAATCAACATTATCCAGAATAGTAAAAGATGATGTCAGCATGACATCATGCTGACGTCAGCAGTCAACTGTGCAGTTGACTGGGTCAACTACGTGTGGGTCCCGCATGTCATACACTAGTTAGTTTAATTAGGGTTTAGCTAATTAATTACTGTTTAACTAAATTAACTAATTAATTAGATTAATATAAACTGGTTAATTAACTTAATTAATTAATTAAATTTATTTTTATTATTTGTTTTATTTATAATTTTTTTAATTCCTTTTTTTTAATTTTCGTTCTGAGGGGTGGGGCCTGCTAGTCAGTGGCCCACAGGGCCTATCGGGTTCGGGCGCTCGGTGCGGGTGTCGGGCAGCAGCCCGAGTGGGCGCACGCCCAGGGGCGCGCGGGGCGGCGACAGGCACGACAGCCCGGGGCGAGCCGGCGAGGTCGGGGAGGACCGTCCCGTGTCGGCGAGCGGCGGGGCCGAGCAGGCAAGGACGACGGCAGGGCCAGGCGGATGTGGGCGTCGCCGGAGCGGGGTGAGCAGGGCGCGGACGGGGAGGCGCGGGGTGGGCGCGGTTGCGCGCGGGCGAGGCGACGGTGGCCGGAGTTGGCCGCGGGCGCGGCGACCTGGCTGCCGGCGACAACGGGCGCGGCCACACGCGGGAGAGCACACGCGGGCGTCGCCAGGCGAGCAGGAGGTAGCGGCGGGCGTGGCTCGCGCGGTGGGACGCAGACGCGGGCAAGGACGAGGCAGGGCGCCGGCAGGGACGAGCGAGGGAGGCTGGCCGAACCACGAGTGGGCGCGGTGAGCGCGCGTGCGCACGGCGGAGGAGGCTGGAGCGGGGTGAGCAGTGGCAGTGGGATGCGCGGGCGAGCGGAGGTCGCCGGGGCGATGCGGGCGCGCACGGGCCGCGGCGAGCGCGTGGGAGACAGGGGAGAGAGTGGAGGGGCGCGGGGCGTGCTCACGGGGCCGGTAGGGGAGTGGCAGCGGGGCGCGAGGTGGAGGTCGGGGACGTCGCGCGTAGAGGTAGCAGGCCGGCGAGGGCGAGGGGGTGTTGGGCGGCGTCGGTGAAGGGCGACGGGCAGCGGCCTCCTCCTCGACCCCGATCCAATCGGAGGAGACGGAGGGAGATATTTCGTGGGGGGGAGTGTCGGTGGGTGAGTGGGTTTCGGGATCCAGGGGGGTTAAGGGAGTGGGTGGGCTGGCCGGCTGGGCCTGGTGGGTTGGCCAAGTTGGGCCACGGTCCAGGGGGTTTTCTTCTTTCTTTCTTTTGTTTGTTTTCTCTTTTGTATTTTTTTCTTTTTATTTTTTTCTTTTCTGTTTTAAATCATTTTAAATTATCTAGGCATTTTATAAAAATGTGTTTATCACACCATATTTACTTATGCAAAATAAGGCACCTCCCGAACATTTTTGTTTTAAATTTTGAAAAACTTTTATCGTTGACATTAATTTGAATTTGAATTTTTAAACGGTTTGACCTAACGGTAGATTAGCAAAGTAACCGTGGTGACGTGGCACCATGAGCGTGGATTACCGTAGCATGATTATCTGGGCGTTACAAAACTCCTCCACTACAAGAAATCTCGTCCCGAGATTTAGGAGGTAGAAGGAAACAGTGCGGGGTATTCATCACGCAGGTGATCCTCGCATTCCCAGGTGGCTTCATCTTCAGAATGGTGCGACCACTGGACTTTGAGGAACTTGATCGCCTTCTGACGTGTGCGGCGTTCAGCTTGGTCGAGAATGCGGACCGGATGCTCCTTATAGGAGAGGTCCTGCTACAATTCGAGCACTTCATGTTCCACTGCTCGGATTGGGTCCTTGAAGCAACGGCGGGGCTGTGACACATGGAACACATCGTGAACCTGAGAAAGGTTCGGCGGAAGCTCCAGTTGGTATGCCACTTTTCCACGCCTTTCGAGAATAGTGAATGGGCCAATATATCGAGGAGCTAGTTTTCCCTTGATTCCAAAGCGGTGAGCACCCTTCATTGGTGTGACTCGAAGATAAGCCTTTTCGCCAGGTTGATAGACCATGTCTTTATGATGACGGTCATACTGACTCTTCGGACGTGACTGAGCAGTCTTGAGATTCTCACGAATAATGCAGACTTGTTCTTCGGCATGTTGGATAATATCCGGACCGAAGAGTGGACGTTCCCCAGTTTCTGACCAGTTCAGAGGGGTTCGGCACTTTTGTCCATATAACACTTCGAAGGGGGCCATCTTCAGACTAGCTTGATAGCTATTATCATAAGAGAACTCAGCATACGGGAGAGATTCCTCCCATTTCTTACCGAAGGAAATAACACAAGCTCGAAGCATGTCTTCGAGAACTTGGTTGACGCGTTCAACTTGCCCTTGCGACTGAGGATGAAACGCAGTACTGAATGACAGATGAGTTCCCATAGCTTCTTGGAAACTTGCCCAGAATCTTGAAGTGAATAAGCTGCCACGGTCTGAGCTGATAACCAATGGAATACCATGGAGTGAAACAATCCTGGACATATAGAGCGTTGCCAGCTGACTAGCAGTGATCATTTCTTTGACCGCCAGAAAATGTGCAACTTTGGAAAGCCGGTCAATGACGACAAGAATAGCATCATTACCTTTTTGTGATTTGGGAAATCCAGTGACGAAGTCCATCTCAACATGGTCCCATTTCCATTCAGGAATAGAGATAGGTTGCAGAGTTCCAGCAGGCCTTTGATGTTCTACTTTGATACGACGGCAAACGTCACACTCAGCAACATAACGAGCAATGTCTTGCTTCAGATTAGACCACCAGAATCTCTGACGGATGTCTTGGTACATCTTTGTACTACCAGGATGGATACATAGAGGCGTATCATGAGCTTCTTTCATAACTTCCTGTGTCATATCCAGGTTTTTCTCTGCACATGGCACCACTAGGCGGCCCTTGAAGTACAAAGTGCCATCATCAGCAATAGTGAAGAATGAGGGCTTTCCTTCTGCAAGGTAGCACTTAATCTTGTGGCTTCAGAGTCATATCCCTGTATTCTCTTGATGGAGTCCAAGAGATCTGGTTCGATAGCCAGGGTATTGAGGGAACCCTGGGAAACAACACGGATGTTCATCTTGCGAAACTCCTTAGGAGGGGGAGCGAGTGCACCCGGAGGAACAATATGGAGGTTCAGCTTCCTGAATTCTTCAACAAGCGAGGGCTGAACTTTGTGAACCTGGAGGTGGTTGCAGTAAGACTTGCGGCTCAAGGCATCAGCCATTACATTAGCCTTGCCTGGCATATAGGAAATACCCAAGTCAAAGTCTGCAACAAGCTCCATCCATCTCTGCTGACGGAGGTTCAGGTCTGGCTGAGTAAACAGATACTTCAGACTTTGGTGGTCAGTGAAGATCTCGCAACGATTACCGAGAAGGTAATGTCGCCACTGCTTCAGTGCATGAATGACAACAGCAAGTTCGAGGTCGTGAACTGGTAGTTCTCTTCGTGAGGGCGCAATTGCCGAGAGGCATAAGCAATCACTTTGCGGTCTTGCATTAGGACACAGCCTAATCCTTGACGGGAAGCGTCGCAGTAAATGGCGAAGTCCTTCTTAGTATCAGGTGGAGCTAGAACTGGGGCAGAAGTCAACTTGTCTTTGAGTGCCTGGAAACTTTCCTGACATTTGTCTGTCCATTGGAACTTGACGCCCTTATGCAACAGGTTAGTCAGGGGCCTGGCGATCTTGGAGAAGTTCTCGACGAATCGACGGCAATAGCTGGCGAGACCGAGAAAACTTCTGACTTGCTTAACGTTCTTGGGAGGAGTCCAATCAAGGATAGCCTGGACTCGTTCAGGGTTCACGGCAATACCATCCTTAGAGATGACATGCCCAAGATAGGTTACTTCGGGTAGCCAGAATTCACATTTAGAGAACTTGGCATATAGTTGATGCTCTCGTAGCTTTTCCAGCACAAGCCGAAGATGTTCAGCATGTTCCTCTTCGTTCTTGGAAAATACCAGGATATCATCCAGATAAACCACGACGAACTTGTCGAGGTAATCCATGAATATATAGTTCATCAAACGAGAGAAGGTGGCTGGAGCATTGGTTAAACCGAAAGACATGATGGTGTACTCGTATGAACCATATCGAGTCACGAAGGCGGTCTTTGGGATATCCTCTTCGCGAACACGGATCTGGTGGTAACCCAACCTCAAGTCGAGCTTAGAGAACACTGATGAACCCGCCAGTTGATCATATAGATCATTGATCCGAGGAAGAAGGTATTTATTCTAAATGGTAGCTTGGTTTGTAGGACGGTAGTCTTGAACTAATCGGTTTGTCCCATCCTTCTTCTTGACAAAGAGAGAAGGTGCTCCCCAAGGAGAGCAACTTGGGTGAATGAATCCTTTGCGAAGAGATTTGTCGATTTCCTCCTTAAGCTCTAGGAGTTCATGCGGCGGCATTTTGTAGGGTCGCTTGGCTATAGGAGTGGTGCCTGGTTTCAAGTGATGATGAATTCGACAGCTCTAGCAGGGGGAATCCCTGGAAGTTCTTCAGGGAAGACATCGAGGAATTCACGCACGACGGGAATGTTTTCAATGCCCTCAAGTGGCGCGGCGTTCAATGCATAGAGCCTGGCCTCGGCATTTTGCACCAGATGAGCTTGGTAAGCAACTATTTCATCTGAAGGGTGAAGTAGATGGACGGTCTTAGTGGCGCAAACTATAGAAGCAGTATGCGCTTTCAACCAATCCATCCCCAAAATGAGGTCGATGTTAGACGACTTCAGGATAATGGGAGAGGCATAGAATTCCAGCCCTTCGATTTCCACAGGGACGTCGATGCCAACCAGGGAGGTTTGACACTGTCCCACGAGGGTTTTGACCAATACAGAGGTGTTCATCTCCTCACATTTAACGTCGTGCTTGTATGCAAAATCTTCTGACATGAATGAATGCGATGCACCTGTATCAAATAAAACGGATGCTGGTATTGAATTTACGAGGAGTGTACCCATCACAGTAGCAGGCTGGTCTTGAGCTTCGTTCAGATCAACGTGGTTGGCATGAGCACGACCGTAAGACTTGGCCTTGTTGCTGCGGGGCTGGTTGCTTCCATGGCCAGTTGCTGGAAGGGCCAGTTGATTCTGGTTCTGGTTGCATTCTCTAGCACGGTGTCCTGGTTGACCACACCTGAAGCACAAACCATTATTGGGAGTGGGAACAGGAGCTTGGGGTGGTGGAGCTGGAACTCTTAACTGCCTAGATGGTGGTGGAGGCAGACGAGGTGCAGCATAGGTCTGCCTTGGGGCAGATGCATTTGGACGGTACATGCTGTTCGGGATCCATATCTTACGCTTCTGTGAGGGCGGGCCCGAAGATGAGCCCGTGTCACGGTTGCGCCTGTGGGAGCTCTGGTATTCCTGCAGACCAGTTTCGACATTGATGGCCTTGTTCACCAAGGTGGCGAAATCAGCAAAGTCATGCACCAGAAGTGCGAGCTTGATGTCAGCTTGAAGGCCATCACGAAACTTCTCCTGTCTGCGTGCATCAGTTGCAATGTCCTCTTCAGCATAGCGAGACAAGTCCAGAAACTCCCGCTGATAAGCTTCAACAGTTTTGTTGCCTTGGGTGAGGTTGCGGAACTCACGCTTCTTCCGGTCCATGACTCCCTGAGGAATGAAGCGGGCACGGAAAGCATCTTGGAAGTCTGGCGAGGTGATGATTATTCCAGCTGGCAGAGTACGCATGTGGCTGTCCCACCATTGAGCTGCGGGTCCCTTCAGAAAGATGGAAGCAAAGGTGACATAGCTAGCAGGGGCTACATCGGCAGACTCCATCTCATAGGTGATGTCACAGAGCCAGTCATCAGCATCCAGAGGCTGAGTTGAGCTGCGGTACACAGTTGGATTGAGGCGCATGAAATCTTGCAGAGTTACTGGGGTTGGTTGCTGGTCCATATTGGGGCGCGGAAACTGAGCCATCATATTTTCCATGAATTGGCGGTTCAGTTCGAACTGTTGGATCATACCAGCCATGTACTCAGGTGCTAGTGGGGCACTGCCACCACTACCACGACCACCTGGTCTAACCATCCTCCTAATATATAACAGGGGTAGTTCAGCGTTGAGAAATTTGCAAAGACAAGAATCATTCATGATGAACATGCATAATGAAAGGAGCACGATAGCTACTACATAGTAGTCGGCATAACTTACAAAAGGGGTCATGCATAGAGTTCAGTACACAGACTAAAACAACATAGGCGGCACATAGGCTCGCAGCGAATGCATCTAACACTAACAAGCAAGCCTACATCAGTCCCAAGAGGTATTGTGGAGGTAGGTGTAGCCTGAAAGCTGGTAGTGTCGCATCGGGAACTCCACGTCAGCAACCTGGGGTCCGCGAATACTCTGGTGCAGAACCTGACGCTCAGGTGGCAGAAGAGGTCCAAGTGCGGGAGAGTGGCCTCCCACATCTGGCCAGCCGACACCCTGGGGCATCACAGTCCTGGCTGGGTAGATCGCAGAACGGGGCAGCTCCCTAGATCGGACAAAGGGGTGCAGCAGCGTCAGAGCACGGTAAAGGTGCTGACGGGTGGTGTACAACTCGTGGCGAAGAGCTCGGTTAGCTCGATCCAGCCCATCAGCATGCAGAACCAGGTTTCTGATGGTAGAAGGGCTCTCGGGTGACAGTGGAGTAGGCAGCAGTATAGTATCCCTCCGCACCAACATCAGATGCGATTAGCAATGTGCCTGAAAGGGGAGGTGTCCAACTCCCGATACTCTCCACGAAGACGTGTCAGAGCAGCATAAGCAGCATCGTGGACAGCCATATCGATGGTCACTCCAACACCATGAGCGGTGTGCAGCACAGTAGTGGAGTCATACTCCCGCGAGTAGAGGTGGACGATGGCACGGTACTGCTCCTGGTTAAAGTCCTGGTACTCCTCGTAGACGGTGTACTCAGGGTGCCAGCGATAACCCAGATAGGTCATCATCTCAGCTAGCACAGCAGGTGATCCCGAGGCACCAATGGCCGTCGTGTGGCGCACGACCTGCCTCGTGGGTTCCATCTGAAAGCAAAGATGTTTCAAAGGAGTCAATTGACAGTGTGTGAATTGTTCAAAATACTATTCTAAGAAATAACTATGGCTTATCCAACTTTGGGGTGAATGCGGTCACGGGATCCTAGTGTTAGAGTTAGTAAATTCATTTAACCCGAGTAGAAGAGAGTTCAGAGTCCCAGAGTAAAGGTCGAGGAGTAAAAGATCCTAGTACCACCCAATGGCAACGTGGGCCCGTAAGACACACAACCATGTTAGTAAAAGTTTTGCAATGTCTAGACTCGACTTCGGCCAAGGAGTGTGGAAAGGGGGATTCCTACAGGCAGTCGGCTCTGATACCAACTTGTGACGCCCCCGATTTTGACCGTACACTAATCATGCACGCAAATGTGTACGATCAAGATCAGGGACTCACGGGAAGATATCACAACACAACTCTAAAACATAAATAAGTCATACAAGCATCATAATACAAGCCAGGGGCCTCGAGGGCTCGAATACCTGTGCTCGATCATAGACGAGTCAGCGGAAGCAACAATAGCTGAGTACAGACATAAGTTAAACAAGTTTGCCTTAAGAAGGCTAGCACAAACTGGGATACAGATCGAAAGAGGCGCAGGCCTCCTGCCTGGGATCCTCCTAACTACTCCTGGTCGTCGTCAGCGGGCTGCACGTAGTAGTAGGCACCTCCAGTGTCGTAGGAGTCGTCGTCGACGGTGGCGTCTGGCTCCTGGACTCCAGCATCTGGTTGCGACAACCAGGTAGAAAGGAAAGGGGGAAAAGAGGGAGAGAAGCAACCGTGAGTACTCATCCAAAGTACTCGCAAGCAAGGAGCTACACTACATATGCATGGGTATATGTGTAAAGGGACATATCAGTGGACTGAACTGCAGAATGCCAGAATAAGAGGGGGATAGCTAGTCCTGTCGAAGACTACGCTTCTGGCAGCCTCCATCTTGCAGCATGTAGAAGAGAGTAGATTGAAGTCCTCCAAGTAGCATCGCATAGCATAATCCTACCCGACGATCCTCTCCTCGTCGACCTGTGAGAGAGCAATCACCGGGTTGTATCTGGCACTTGGAAGGGTGTGTTTTATTAAGTATCCAGTTCTAGTTGTCATAAGGTCAAGGTACAACTCCGGGTCGTCCTTTTACCAAGGGACACGGCTACTCGAATAGATAAACTTCCCTGCAGGGGTGCACCACATAACCCAACATGCTCGATCCCATTTGGCCGGACACACTTTTCTGGGTCATGCCCGGCCTCGTAAGATCAACACGTCGCAGCCCCACCTAGGCACAACAGAGAGGTCAGCACGCCGGTCTAAATCCTATGCGCGCAGGGGTCTGGGCCCATCGCCCATTGCACGCCTGCACGTTGCGTACGCGGCCTGAAGCAGACCTAGCCTAGTGGCGTTCCAGTACAATCCGGCGCGCACCGCTCGGTCGCTGACGTCACGAAGGCTTCGGCTGATACCACGACGTCGAGTGCCCATAACTCTTCCCGCGTAGTTGGTTAGTGTGTATAGACCAAATGGACAGACTCAGATCAAATACCAAGAACTCGTTAAGCATGTTATTTTGAAGTAACCGCGGACGCCGTCCAGGGCCAGGCCCACCTCTCGCCTAGGTGGTCTCAACCTGCCCTGTCGCTCCGCCACAAAGATCCACTTGCGGGTACTCCTACGAGCCGACCCGACTTTAGTCACCACAGGTGTCATGTATATAGTAATAAGTATATACCCGTGATCACCACCCAAGTGATCACGGCCCGATAGTATAGCACAGCAGACGGACAAGAATGTAGGGCCACTGATGGAAAACTAGCATCCTATACTAAGCATGTAGGATTGAAGGTAAAGGTAACAACAGTAGTAGCAATGACAGGCTATGCATCAGGATAGGATTAACGGAAAGCAGTAACATACTACACTACTCTAATGCAAGCAGTAATAGAAGAATAGGCGATATCTTGTGATCACAGGGGGGGGGGGGCTTGCCTGGTTGCTCTGGCAAGTAGGAGGGGTCGTCAACTCCGTAGTCGAACTGGGCAGCAGCAGCGTCGGTCTCGTAGTCTACCGGAGAGAAGAGGGGGAAGAAACAGTAAATACAATGCAAACATAAGCATGACGATGCGTGACATGACAATGAGAGGTGCTAGGTGTGCCGTAACGCGGCAGTAGGTGGTACCGGCAAGGGGGGGGACATCCGGGAAAGTATTCCCGATGTTTCGCGTTTTCGGATAGATGGACCGGAGGTGAAATGTTGCAGGTTCACTATGCTAGGGACGTGTGGTGAACGAACGGGCTGCGTATCCGGATTCGTCTCGTCGTTCTGAGCAACTTTCATGTAGAAAGTATTTTCATCCGAGTTATGGATTATTTTATATGATTTTCTAAAGATTTAATCAATTTAGGATTTATTTAATCATTTTAAATCAACATTATCCAGAATAGTAAAAGATGATGTCAGCATGACATCATGCTGACGTCAGCAGTCAACTGTGCAGTTGACTGGGTCAACTACGTGTGGGTCCCGCATGTCATACACTAGTTAGTTTAATTAGGGTTTAGCTAATTAATTACTGTTTAACTAAATTAACTAATTAATTAGATTAATATAAACTGGTTAATTAACTTAATTAATTAATTAAATTTATTTTTATTATTTGTTTTATTTATAATTTTTTTAATTCCTTTTTTTTAATTTTCGTTCTGAGGGGTGGGGCCTGCTAGTCAGTGGCCCACAGGGCCTATCGGGTTCGGGCGCTCGGGTGCGGGTGTCGGGCAGCAGCCCGAGTGGGCGCACGCCCAGGGGCGCGCGGGGCGGCGACAGGCACGACAGCCCGGGGCGAGCCGGCGAGGTCGGGGAGGACCGTCCCGTGTCGGCGAGCGGCGGGGCCGAGCAGGCAAGGACGACGGCAGGGCCAGGCGGACGTGGGCGTCGCCGGAGCGGGGTGAGCAGGGCGCGGACGGGGAGGCGCGGGGTGGGCGCGGTTGCGCGCGGGCGAGGCGACGGTGGCCGGAGTTGGCCGCGGGCGCGGCGACCTAGCTGCCGGCGACAACGGGCGCGGCCACACGCGGGGGAGCACACGCGGGCGTCGCCAGGTGAGCAGGAGGTAGCGGCGGGCGCGGCTCGCGCGGTGGGACGCAGACGCGGGCAAGGACGAGGCAGGGCACCGGCAGGGACGAGCGAGGGAGGCTGGCCGAACCACGAGTGGGCGCGGTGAGCGCGCGTGCGCACGGCGGAGGAGGCTGGAGCGGGGTGAGCAGCGGCAGTGGGATGCGCGGGCGAGCGGAGGTCGCCGGGGCGATGCGGGCGCGCACGGGCCGCAGCGAGCGCGTGGGAGACAGGGGAGAGAGTGGAGGGGCGCGGGGCGTGCTCACGGGGCCGGTAGGGGAGTGGCAGCGGGGCCCGAGGTGGAGGTCGGGGACGTCGCCCGTAGAGGTAGCAGGCCGGCGAGGGCGAGGCGGCGTCGGTGAAGGGCGACGGGCGGCGGCCTCCTCCTCGATCCCGATCCAATCGGGGGAGAGGGGGTGATATTTCGTGGGGGGGGGAGTGTCGGTGGGTGAGTGGGTTTCGGGGTCCGGGGGGGTTAAGGGAGTGGGTGGGCTGGCCGGCTGGGCCTGGTGGGTTGGCCCAGTTGGGCCACGGTCCAGGGGGTTTTCTTCTTTCTTTTTTTTGTTTGTTTTCTCTTTTGTATTTTTTTCTTTTTATTTATTTCTTTTCTGTTTTAAATCATTTTAAATTATCTAGGCATTTTATAAAAATGTGTTTATCACACCATATTTACTTATGCAAAATAAGGCACCTCTCGAACATTTTTGTTTTAAATTCTGAAAAACTTTTATCGTTGACATTAATTTGAATTTGAATTTTTAAACGGTTTGACCTAACGGTAGATTAGCAAAGTAACGGTTGTCGAGATCCGATGAATTGTGGGTTTATGATCAAGATTATCTATGAACAATATTTGAATCTTCTCTGAATTCTTTTATGTATGATTGGTTATCTTTGCAAGTCTCTTCGAATTATCAGTTTGGTTTTGCCTACTAGATTGATCTTTCTTGCAATGGGAGAAGTGCTTAGCTTTGGGTTCAATCTTGTGGTGATCGATCCCAGTGACAGTAGGGGAAACGACACGTATTGTATTGTTGCCATCGAGGATAAAAAGATGGGGTTTCTATCATATTGCATGAGTTTATCCCTCTACATCATGTCATCTTGCTTAAAGCGTTACTCTGTTCTTATGAACTTAATACTCTAGATGCATGCTGGATAGCGGTCGATGTGTGGAGTAATAGCAGTAGATGTAGGCAGGAGTCGGTCTACTTCTCACGGACGTGATGCCTATATACATGATCATACCTAGATATTCTCATAACTATGCTCAATTCTATCAATTGCTCGACAGTAATTTGTTTACCCACCGTAATACTTATGCTAGCTTGAGAGAAGCCACTAGTGAAACCTATGGCCCCCGGGTCTATTCTCTATCATATTAATCTACCGTTATTTCTATTACTGTTTATTTTGCTTTCTTTACTTCTAGTCTTTATCATAAAAATACCAAAAATATTATCTTATCATCTCTATCAGATCTCACTTTTGCAAGTGGCCGTGAAGGGATTGACAACCCCTTTATCATGTTGGTTGCAAGGATCTTATTTGTTTGTGTAGGTATGAGAGACTTGAGCGTGGTCTCCTACTGGATTGATACCTTGGTTCTCAAAAATAGAGGGAAATACTTACGCTACTTTGCTGCATCAGCCTTTCCTCTTCGAGGGAAAACCAACGCGGTTCTCAAGAGGTAGCAGCGCCCTGGTTGGTTGTGCTCCCCTCGGAGCCCCCTCAGGTACTTTCTTGGCCCATCGTGTGTCTTCTGGTCCAGAAAAAATCACCAAAAAGTTTCTATGCGTTTGGACTCCGTTTGGTATTGATTTCCTGCAAAGTAAAAAACAAGCAAAAAACAGTAACTGGCACTGGGCACTATGTCAATAGGTTAGTCGCAAAAATGATATAAAGTTGCTATAATAATGATTTTAAAAAATCCAAGAATGATAATATAATAGCATGGAACAATAAAAGATTAGAGATACGTTGGAGATGTATTAGCATCCCCAAGCTTAATTCCTGCTCGTCCTCGAGTAGGTAAATGATAAAAAACAGAATTTTTGATGTGGAATGCTGCCTAACATGTTCATCACATAATATTTCCACTGTAGCATGGACATTTGGACTTTTATATGATTCAAAGCAATAGTCTAGTTTTGACATGAAGATTTCAATACTCAAGCATATCAACAAGCAACCATGTCTTACAAAATATCAACACTAAAGCAAGTTATCCCTAGCCCATTATGCTCAATCATTGATCCATTCATGAAACACACTCGAATATTAGCTACACCCAATGCTCAAGTACGATCATAGTGCCCCTTAGTTGGTGCTTTATAAGAGAAGATGGAGACTCAAATAAAAATAAAAATTGCATAAAGTAGAAGAAAGGCCCTTCGCAGAGGGAAGTAGGGATTTGTAGAGGTGCTAGAGCTCAAAGCGAAAAAAGTAGAGATAAAAACATTTTGGGTGGCATGCTTTTCCTGTCAGCGAAAATGATCGAGTAGTTGCCAATAGTTTCCATGCTAGATATATCATAGGCGGTTCCTAAACAGAAAATAAAGTTTGTTCCTTTTTCCACCATACTTTCACATTCCAGGGCTAACCGAATCCACGGGTGCTGGCCATACCAACACTTTCCAAGGAATTTATTTTTTGACAACATAAAGTAAATTCATTTCTCATTTTGGGACTGGGCATCCCTAATACCTTTGTCGTACTCTCGTGCAATGACAAGTGAATAAACACTCATCTTGAGAATAACACATCTAGCATTGAAAAATATCAGCCACCCCTACTGTTTCATGAGCGGTACAAGCACAGAAAAGAGAAATTTATTTTGAAAATTAGAGGTGGCATATACAAATTTGCTTAGAACGTCAAAAGAATACCGCATATAGGTAGGTATAGTGGACTCATGTGGCAAAACTGGTTTAAGGATTTTGGATGCACAAGTAGTGATCATACTTAGTGCAAATGAAGGCTAGCAAAAGATTGAGAAGCATCCAACCAAGAAATGAAAAGTCTCTTAAGCAAGCATTAAGCATAACTAACACCGAATAATGCACCACAAGTAGGATGTAATTTCATTGCATAACTATTGACTTCCGTGCTTGCATAGGGAATCACAAACCTTAACACCAATATTCTTACGAAAGCATAATTACTCATCGACATGACTCGCATATTATATCAACATATCGCAAAACTATTACAAGGAATCAAGTTTATTTTGTCCAATGATCTTCATGAAAGTTTTTATTATATCCCTCTTGAATATCTATCACTTTGGAACTAATTTCATATGTTGCTTTTGATAGCTCAAACAAATCTAAGTGAAGAACATGGGCATAATATTTTCTTCGCTCAAAATAAGTTAAGTGAAGCAAGAGAGAATTTCTTAAAATTTTTAATAACTCTCAAATAAATCTAAGTGAAGCATGAGAGCATTTCTTCAAAAATACTAAAGCACACCGTGCTAAAAAAGATATAAGTGAAGCACTAGAGCAATTCCAAAGCTCAAAAAGATTTAAGTGAAGCATAGAGAGCAATTCTAACAAGTCATAGAATACTTTTGGCCCTCTCAAATAGGTGTGTCCAGCAAGGATACATAACTTAGAATAAAAAGCAAAACAATCAAATACTCATATCATACAAGACGCTCCAAGCAAAACTCATGATATGTGACGAATATAAATATAGCTCCAAGTAAAATACCAATGGTCGTTAGAAGAAAGAGGGGATGCCACTCGGGCATCCCCAAGCTTAGTTGCTTGCTTCTCTTTTAGATAATCGCTTGGGATGCCACGGGGCATCCCCAAGCTTATGCTCTTCTTACTCCTTATTCCTTCGTCCATCGTGATCTAACCCAAAACTCGAAAACTTCAATCACACAAAACTCAACAAAACCTTCGTGAGATCCGTTAGTATAAGAAAGAAAATCAGTACTCTAAGTACTATTGCAAACCAATTCATACTTTATTTTTGCATTATGTCTACTGAACTCCAACTTTACTATAGCTTATACCCTCCAATACAAACCATAGATTCATCGAAATAAGCACACAACGCAAAGAAAACAGAATATGTCAAAAATAGAACAGTCTGTTGTAATCAGAGAACTTTGTATACTTATGTAGCTCCAAAATTCTGAAAAATTAGGTCAACATGGGAAATTCCTATATCAATCTTGTGTAAAAAATTCAGAGCAAAAGCACGTTTCTGTGATATGAAAATTATTTTTTGGAGCGCAAAAGTTTCTGTTTTTCAATAAGATCAAATGAACTATCACCCAACATGATCCCAAAGGCTTCGCTTGGCACAAAAACTAACTAAAACACAAAAAACACAGTCATAACAGAGGCATAATTGTGCAAACACTCAAGAACATAAATAAAAATACAAAAATAAATTTTATTCATTGGGTTGCCTCCCAACAAGCGCTATCGTTTTATGCCCCTAGCTAGGCATTAACAATTTTAATGATGCTCACATTAAAAGATAAGAATTGAAGCACAAAGAGAGCATCACAAACATGTGACAAACATATTTAAGTCTAACATACTTCCTACGCATAGGAATTTTATAAGAAAACAAATTATCAAGGCAAGCAAAAACTACCATATGCAAGGAAGAAGAAAGAAACAATAGCAATCTCAACATAATGAGAGGTAATTTAGTAACATGAAAATTTCTACCACAATATTTCCCTCTCTCATAATAATTACACGTGGGATCATATTCAAATTCAACAATATAACTATCACATAAAATATTCTCTTCATGATCCACATGCATGCAAAGTTGACACTCTTGCAAAATAGTGGGGTTATCATCAAATAAAGTCATGACCTCTCCAAGCCCACTTTTATCAAAATTTCATAAGATTGAACACTCTCCAAATATGTGGGATTATTTTTACCTAAAGTTGACACTCTTCCAAACCCACTTTTAATATTATCACAAGCATATTCATCATGAGGTTTAAATAAATCTTCAAGATCATAAGAAACATTATCACTCCAATCATGATCATTGCAATAGTAGTGGACATAGCAATATTAGCATCCCCAAGCATGGGGTTTTGCATATTATTAACACAATTGCCATTAATAGAATTTATAATAACATCATTGCAATCATGCTTTTCATTCAAGGAGCTATCATGAATCACTTCATAAATTTCTTCTTTTAACAGTTCATCACAATTTTCAGATTCATAAATCTCAACGAAAACATCATAAAGATAATCTAGTGAACTCAATTCACTATCAATTGGTTCATCATAATTGGATCTTTTGAAAAGATTATAAAGTGGATGATGATCCATATCAATAGATTTTTAGCAAGCGAAGATGCAAGCAAATAGAAGTCACATGGCAACACAAGCAAACAAGAGATCTGACACGAAAAGGCAAACGGAAAGAAGGCAAATAAAAAGGCAAAATTTTGTGAAGTGGGCGAGATGAAAATGAGAGGCAAATGAAAAATAATGTAAATTACAAGGAGGTGAGATTTGTGATTAGGAACCTAGTAGGTGTTGATGACCTCTCCCTGAAAACGGCGCCAGAATTTCCTTTTGATGCGGCTTAAACTACGTCCGTATTTCCCCAAAGAGGAAGGGATGTTGCAGCACAGCTACGGTAGGTATTTCCCTCCGTGATGAGACCACGGTTATCAAAATAGTAGGAGAACCACGCAACACCACATAAATAGCTCTTGCACGCAAAGAACAAATACTTGAAAGTAAGAGAGGGGTTGTCAATCCTTCATGGGTAAAAGGATAGGTCAAATTGTAGTAGATTGGATAAATAGATCTCGCGGGAACGCGAGATAAAATAAATAAATAAAAATTGCAGCAAGGTATTCTTTGTCTTTTTGGATTAATAGATCTAAAAATAAAAGCAAATAAAAATAGATCTCGAAGGCAAATATAATAAAGAAGAGACCCGGGGGCCGTAGATTTCACTAGTGGCTTCTCTCGAGAAAAATAGCATACGGTGGGTAAACAAATTACTGTTGGGCAATTGATAGAACTTCAAATAATCATGACGATATCCAAGCAATGATCATTATATAGGCATCACGTCCAAGATTAGTAGATCGACTCCTGCCTGCATCTACTACTATTACTCCACACATCGACCGCTATCCAGCATGCATCTAGTGTATTAAGTTCATGGAAAAACGGATTAATGCAATAAGAACGATGACATGATGTAGATAAGATCTATTTATGTAGAAATAGACCCCATCTTGTTATCCTTAATGGAAACGATACATACGTGTCGGTTCTCCTTCTGTCACTGGGATCAAGCACCGTAAGATCGAACCCATCACAAAGCACCTCTTCCCATGGCAAGAAAAATCGATCTAGTAGGCCTAACTAAACCAAAGATTTGAAGAAGAAATATGAGGCTACATATAAGAGATCAAAAGACCCAAATAATTTTCATGGATAAAAACATAGATCTGATCATAAACTCAAAGTTCATCGGATCCCAACAAACACACCACAAAAAGAGTTACATCAAATAGATCTCCAAGAGACCACTGTAATGAGAATCAAAAGAGAGAGAGGAAGCCATCTAGCTACTAACTACGGACCCGTAGGTCTACAATGAACTACTCATGCATCATCGGAGAGGCACCAATGAGGATGATGAACCCCTCCGTGATGGTGTCTAGATGGGATATGGTGGTTTCTGGAACTTGCGATGGCTGGAATTGATTTTCGTCGACTCCCCTAGGGTTTTTGGAATATTGGGGTATTTATAGAGCAAAGAGGCGGTGCGGGAGGCGGCCGAGGTGGGCACAACCCACCTGGGCGTGCCTGGGCCCCCAGGCGCGCCCTGGTGGGTTGTGCTCCCCTCGGAGCCCCCCTTAGGTACTTTCTTGGCCCATCGTGTGTCTTTTGGTCTAGAAAAAATCACCAAAAAGTTTCGTTGCGTTTGGACTCCGTTTGGTATTGATTTCCTGTGAAGTAAAAAACAAGCAAAAAAGAGCAACTGGCACTGGGCACTATGTCAATAGGTTAGTCCCAAAAAATGATATAAAGTTGCTATAAAATGATTGTAAAACATCCAAGAATGATAATATAACAACATGGAACAATAAAAAATTATAGATACGTTGGAGACGTATCACCCGACACCCGTCGACAACAAGGCCAAGCTCCCCGCAGCGGAGGGGCCGCGCGTCGCTGGCCCCAGCACCTACCGCAGCCTCGCAGGCACGCTGGTGTACCTCACGGTGACATGCTCCGAGGTCGCCTACGCCGTCTAGCAGATCTGCCTACACACACACATGATCCACACGAGTGCCATCTCGCCCTGATCAAACGTGCACTTTGGTATGTTCGTCACACCGTCTCGCTTGGGCTGCATCTCTGTGCGCCCTCGACTCTGGATCTTCGGGTCTACACGGACGCCGACTGGGCCGACTGCCCTGACACCTGTCGGTCGACCTCCGGCTACTGTGTATTCCTCGGTGATGCTCTGGTCTCTTGGTCCTCGAAGCACCAATCTACTGTATCCCGCTCCAGCACTGAGGCTGAGTATCATGGCGTGTCCAATGCCATGGCCGAGTGCGTCTGGCTCCGACAACTACTCGGCGAGCTTCGCTACGCGGCACCACTCTACACTGGTCTACTACGACAACATCTCCGCCGTGTACCTCTCCAGCAACCCCGTTCACCACCGCCAGACCAAGCACGTCGAGTTGGACGTCCACTTTGTCTGCGAGCGCGTGGCCCTTGGTGATTTCCACATGCTCCATGTTCCTACGCGGTAACAGTTTGCTGATGTGATGACCAAAGGGCTGCCAACAGACGTCTTCCACAACTTTCGGTCCAGTCTTTGCATCGCCACTCGCGATGTCACAACTGCGGGGGGTGTTAAACCTCATGTATTTGTATATGTGTTCTTGTACAGTAGAGTAGCAGAGCGCGCGTGTGTGCAGTTTTGACAAGTCGGCACACATGATCACCTCCTCTGAACATGGCCCAGCCACTACCACCATCGTGGGCTCGCGCCCTCTGTTCCCCCTTTGTATAAATGTAACCTCTATGATCAATGCAAAGTGTGTTTGTCGGAGTAAATAGACACGGGTAGCTTAACCGACTACCCATGGTTATTCAAAAATTATCAGGCCGATTGAGCCTTCAAGCGTTCGAAGCATTTGGCCGACTTCCCCTGGCCGACTACCGCAGGGGCCGACTCTCCAAAGGCGACCCGGCCCCGGTGACCTCCCCCAAGATGGTTGCGAGATGGCCAACTCCAGGAAGCCGGCGCCAAGAGGACCGACTTCCAAGAGCCAGCCATGAAGCACGCCGACTCCACAAAGCCGGCCAAGACCGCACCCACCAAAACTACACCCACATAACGGTAACAAGACGGGGTGTGGCCAAAGTGCGGCCCACTACCCCCGAAGCCCGAGGCAGGCATGGCCACAGGACGCCGTACGGGTCAGCCATCTCCCGTCCGGCTCGGCACTGTAGCCATGCTGGCCTCAACGTCATCCGCGACAGACGTCAGTACGGCCCACGGGCGGCGGGCCCCTTTAGCCAGAGAGAGGCGCGAAGGCGGCCCGGCCTCCCCCAGTCGGCCAAGGGCGTAGCCGGCCCCCAGAAGCCGGCTACCCCCTTCCCTCGAAGCATGTGCCACATTAAGGAGACAAGACGAGGTAAGGCTATAATGAGAGCCCTCGAGGCGGCACACTGTAGCCACGCTTACCTCGACGAAGCCCTCGTCATCAGGGATGAGGCCACAGTAAGCAGCCGCCGACAAGACCCCTAGGCAGTGGGGCCGGCCTGTCGACCAAGAGGCCGGCAGCCGGCGGGACCCACCAGTCGGCGGGCCCCAACGGCCGGCGGAGAAGCCGGCGAGCATAGACACTAACGACTGGGACCCGCGCCCAGCCGGATTACAATTGTACCCCCGGGGGGTAGGCCTATATAAACCCCCCGGGGCACCCATGCAAAGGGTTGGCTTCTTAGAGTTACACACACACCATAGAGAGAGGGAAGCAAGAGCTAGCCTTGCCCTTCTTCTCCCTTGAACCCGACAGCTCAAGGAGCATTTGTAGCTACTCGTACTGATTTAGTGATCATGCGGAGACCCCGCAGAGCAGGACTAGGGGTGTTATCTCCACGGAGAGCCCCGAACCTGGGTAAGATTTGCCGGCGTGCATGTCTTCGCCTCATCCCGTTTCCAGGCACCAGCGACGTCTTACTGGCTCCCAACATGATAAGCCACCCGTTGGCATATGTCGCACCTACCACCCGACATTTGGCGCCCACCGTGAGGCCAGGTGCACCGTCGTCCGGAGACCTGTTCTGGACGGGAACCCTCTTCCTCCCCCGCGAGCGCAGCCAGCCTGCTGCGCCCGATGGCGTTTGCCTCGACGCGCTGCAAGGCGTCGACGACGCCTGCGCGGCGAGCTGCCTCGCCGATCTTCTCGGCGAGACTCGCATCTCCGACGAGCCTGCGTCCGACGCGGGCATGGACTACCCTGAGAGCCGCCTCGTCTGCCTCCTCGACCAGCTTCACGTCTCCAGCGAGCCTGCTGCAGACTTGGAGTCGATCAGCTCCACCGACCCGATGCACATCGATTCCGACACGGCATCGCTCGATGCCTACCCCTCCGACGTAGTGGTCTTCGACGATCCTCTCCCTCGAGCTGACAGTGGCAGCAACGCTGTCACCGAAGTGTTGGTCATCAGCCATGTCGCCAACTCGGGCGAGAACGCCCACGACGCCCTGCAAGCGGCGATGCACGACCTATCCGTCCCCATCCCGGCCGACACCGACGCCGAGACCCTGGAGGCACGCCGCCTCGCCCTCGTCGCGGAAGGCCAGAAGATAGCCTCCATGAGACGCCTCACCGAGGCCCACCAACGCGAAGTCGACCGTGCCGCCTTCGGTACGCCGCCGCCTAGCGGGCCGAGCCGAGCCGGCTTCGTCCAGAAGCGCGGCGCGGCTATCGCCAGCATGCTGGGGGCAGATCGCCCCGTCTACGCCACCCCGCTCGAGAATCTACGAGCCGCCCAGGCAGCCGCTGAAGAGCCAAATGGGCTGGGAGCCGATGAGCTCCCCTACATGACAAGGCGGATCCAGCAACTGATCAACGCGGCTGCAGAACGGCATGAAGCCGGCGCCCGTGCTGATAGTCATCCCCCGCGCCGGGAGCATGCTGCGACGTCCCGCTCGCCGACTGCGAGCGGCGCCCGCCAGAGGAAAGACAAGGAGCCGGCTGCTAGCCGCAGCCAGACTCGTATCACTATCGAGCGCGACGCGGAAGGCCGCCCTCGAGCGGTGGAGTGCCAAGGAAATCCGCCTCCTCCCCCGCCTCGAAGGGAGAGACGTCTCACCCCGCAAGTGGACGCTTCTGGGAAGGTGCTCGCTCCGGCTCCCAAGACGCCGGCTGGCGACTCCAATCGGCGCCCCTACCAGAACGATCACAAGCGCAAGGCCCCCATGCCGCCTTCCACCAGTTGGCAGGTGGCCACAGTTGAAGATGAGCAGCCCGAAGAGCGGCCCGCTCCCAAGAAGGAGGGCGGCAGGCCGGCCTCGCAGCCGGCTTTCTCTTACGAGCAGACTCTCGACGCCCCCTGCAAGTTCCACAGCGGCGCGAAGCCATCCAACCACACGACCCGAAAATGCCACTGGCTCACGCGAATCTCCAAGGGCGAAGGGCTGGTGCCGCCTCCGCCTCCCGGCCCGCCGCCTCTAGCCCCTCAGCAGCCGGCGGCTCGGCCGGCAGTCGGAGCCATTCAAGATGAGTTCCCTGAAGAGCACGCCGCCTACGTCGTCTTCACCAGCCAAGCCGAAGACCAGCGCAGTCGGCGCCGTCAGCATCAAGAGGTCAACACAGTCGCCTCTAGCGCTCCCGAGTTCATGCACTGGTCCGAGAAGCCCATCAACTGGAGCCAGGCCGACCACCCAGAGGTGATGCCATCCCCTGGCTCCTATGCACTAGTCTTGGACGTCGCCCTCGCGACGGAGAGGCGAGCTGCCCGATTCTCCCGCGTCCTGATTGATGGCGGAAGCAGTATCAATATACTGTACCGCGATACCATGGAGAAGCTGAACATCAAGGCGAAGCAGCTCATGCCAAGCCGGACCGTGTTCCATGGCATCGTGCCCGGCTTGTCTTGCTCCCCGATCGGCAAGATCAAGATGGATGTTCTCTTCGGAGACAAGGATCATTTTCGCCGAGAAGCGATCTGGTTCGAGGTAGTGGATCTGGAGAGCCCCTACCATGCTTTGCTTGGCCGACCTGCTCTGGCCAAGTTCATGGCTGTACCCCACTATGCCTACCTGAAGATGAAGATGCCGAGCTCGAAGGGGATCATCACCATAGCCGGCGACTACAGGAAGTCCATCGAGTGCGCCATGGCCAGTAGCCGGCTGGCCGAGTCCCTCGTAGTAGCAGAAGAGAAGAAGATGCTGGAGCGGGTTGTGGCCATGGCCGGCAAGCAGCCGGCCCTGTCCCCCAACCCGAAAGATTGTGATGCACAGGGCTCTTTCCAGCCGGCCAAAGAGACGAAGAAGATACCCCTGGACCCGGAGAACCCGGAAAGGTTTGCTGTCATTGGGGCAAACCTGGACAGTAAATAGGAAGGCGAGCTCGTCGACTTCCTCCGTGAGAATCGAGATGTCTTCGCATGGTCCCCAAAGGACATGCCGGGCGTCCCGAAGGATTTCGCCGAGCACAAATTGCACGTCCGAGCCGACGCGAAGCCGGTCAAGCAGCCCCTCCGCCGATTGTTAGAACAGAAGCGAAGAATCGTAGGAGAAGAGATAGCCCGGCTCCTTGCCGCCGGCTTTATTATGGAAGTGTTTTTTCCAGAGTGGCTGGCCAACCCAGTCCTGGTTTTGAAAAAGAACAACAAGTGGCGTATGTGTATAGACTACACCAGCCTGAACAAGGCCTGCCCCAAGGATCCGTTTGCTTTGCCACGGATTGACCAAGTGATAGACTCCACAGCCGGATGCGAGTTGTTGAGTTTTTTGGATGCCTACTCAGGGTACCATCAAATCAAGTTGGACCCAGCAGACCGACTGAAGACTGCCTTCATCACACCATTCGGAGCTTTCTGTTACCTGACTATGACATTCGGCCTGAGAAATGCTGGTGCCACTTTTCAGCGTTGCATGCAGAAATGTCTCCTCAAGCAACTCGGCAGAAATGCCCACGTCTACGTAGACGACATTGTGGTGAAGACAGAGAAGCGTGGCACCCTGCTGGAGGACCTCAAAGAAACATTTGCCAACTTGCGCCGATTCCAAATCAAGCTCAACCCCGAGAAATGCGTGTTCGGAGTGCCAGCCGGCCAGCTGTTAGGCTTTCTGGTCTCCGAACGCGGCATCGAGTGCAACCCTGTGAAGATGAAAGCCATCGAGAGGATGGAGATTCCCACCAAATTGCGAGATGTGCAGAAGTTCACCGGGTGCTTGGCCTCCCTAAACCGCTTAATCAGCCGGCTAGGAGAAAAGGCTCTCCCCCTGTACCGACTCATGAAGAAGTCCACTCACTTCGAGTGGAATGACCAAGCCGACCAAGCCTTCCATGAGCTGAAGAAGATGCTGACCACCCCACATGTCCTGGCGGCACCGACTGAGAAGGAGCCCATGCTCCTCTACATTGCCGCGACTAGCCGAGTGGTCAGTACAGTTGTCGTGGTCCAGCGCCCGGAAGAAGGCCGAGCCCAGCTAGTCCAGAGGCCGGTGTATTATCTAAGCGAAGTACTATCCAGCTCAAAGCAAAACTAGCCGCACTACCAGAAGATGTGCTATGGGGTGTACTTCGCCGCCAAGAAGCTGAAGCCCTACTTCCAAGAGCATCCCATCACGGTCGTGTGCACCGTCCCGCTTGCCGAGATCATAGGCAGCCGGGATGCATCCGGCCGGGTGGCTAAATGGGCCATTGCATTGGCACCATACACAATCTTCTACCAGCCCCGCACCGCCATCAAGTCCCAAGCATTGGCCGACTTCCTCGTCGACTGGGCCGAGACCCAGTACCTACCGCCGGCTCCCGACTCTACCCATTGGCGGATGCACTTCGACGGGTCCAAGATGCGCACCGGCTTGGGGGCCGGCATTGTCCTGACCTCTCCCAAAGGCGACAAGCTCAGATACACGCTGCAAATCCACTTCGCCGCCTCCAACAACGTGGCCAAATACGAGGCGCTCGTACATGGGCTCCGGCTAGCCAAAGAGCTCGGCATACACCGGATCCTGTGTTACGGCGACTCAGACTTGGTGGTCTAGCAGTCGTCTGGCAACTGGGACGCCAAGGACGCGAACATGGCGAGCTATCGATTCCTCGTCCAGCAGATCAGCGGGTACTTCGAAGGGTGCGAGTTCCTTCATGTGCCAAGGGCCGACAACGACCAAGCAGATGCCCTGGCACGGATCGGCTCCACCCGACAGGCCATACCGACCGGCGTCTCCCTCCAGCGCCTCCTCAAGCCGTCCATCAAGACGTCTCCAGAGTCGGACTCTATCTTTGTACCGCCTATGCCAGATGCAGCCGGATCCGACTGGAGGAACCCCGCAGGCGGCACGGGGACTTCGGCAACTGGCCCGCCGACTGCCGTAGTCGCACCCGGCCCGGGGACTTCAGAACCCGGCCCGGGGACTACAGCAGTCGGCCCGGGGACTGCAGCAACACAAGAAGCGGTGGCCTACTCCAATTTCACGCCACCCGACCCACCCACCCGAGTCATGGTGGCTACACTAACAGAAGAAGAAGTCACACCTCCATCTTGGGCCCAGCCCATCCTCAGATTCCTAGTCAGCAGAGAGCTGCCGGCTGATGAGATCTCAGCAAGACTAGTGCAACGACGAGCCGGAGCATATGCAATAATCAACAGAGAGCTTGTTAAGCGTAGCGTCACTAGAGTCTTCCAGCGCTGTGTCGAGCCAGAAAAAGGAGTGGCAATCCTCAAGGATATCCATCAAGGCGAATGCGGCCACCACGCAGCCTCAAGATCACTTGTGGCCAAAGCTTTCCGCCACGGCTTCTTTTGGCCGACTGCTTTGGAAGATGCCAAAGAGATAGTCAAGAGCTGCAGAGGATGCCAAGTTTTCAGTTCCAAGCAACACCTGCCGGCTTCCGCACTCAAGACCATTCCCCTCACCTGGCCCTTTGCCGTCTGGGGACTAGACATGGTGGGCCCTTTCAAGACAGCCCGCGGCGGCTTGACACATCTGCTTGTCGCCGTGGACAAGTTCACCAAGTGGATCGAAGCGAAGCCGATCAAGAAGCTGAACGGGCCGACTGTCGTGACGTTCATCACCGACATCACTACTCGGTATGGCGTACCGCACAGCATCATCACCGACAACGGCACAAACTTTGCCAAAGGAGCACTGGCACGTTTCTGCGTGACGCAGGGCATCCGACTGGACTTAGCGTCCGTTGCCCACCCGCCGTCAAACGGCCAGGTCGAGCGAGCAAATGGACTCATCCTCTCCGGCATCAAGCCCCGATGGTTGTACCACTGGAGCGATCGGCCGGCTGCTGGCTCGATGAGCTGCCGGCTGTCCTCTGGAGTCTGCGTACTACCCCCAACAAGTCAACCGGCTTCACTCCGTTCTTCCTTGTATATGGTGCCGAGGCTGTCATCCCAACCGACATCGAGTTCGACTCGCCTCGGGTCACCATCTACACGGAGGCGGAGGCCAAGGAAGCAAGAGAAGACGCCGTCGACCTACTAGAAGAAGGCCGGCTGTTAGCACTCAGCCGGTCCGCCATCTACCAGCAAGGGTTGCGCCGCTACCACAACCGCAAGGTCAAGCCAAGATCCTTCCAAGAGGGCGACCTTGTGCTTCGGCTGATCCAGCGAATAGCCGGCCAGCACAAGCTCTCGGCCCCTTGGGAAGGCCCCTTCGTCATCAGCAAGGCACTTGGCAACGACTCCTACTACTTGATCGACGTGCAAAAACCAAGAGCACGCAAGAGGGATGACTCCGGCAAGGAGTCGGAGCGACCATGGAACGCGAACCTCCTGATAAGATTTTACAGTTGAAAGCAGTATGTATCATGCTACCCTTTTGTATTAAGTATGAAACAACAGGCTCCCCGAGGAGCACTCGGGGACTGCCTTTATTTATCTATGAGTGACGAGTGTCATATCCATGAATGTATTATTACATTTGATTTCTTGTCTGGCACCGGGTTCGACTAGTCGACCCGGGGACTGGCCGCCTTGAGCTATATTAAAAGTTCTACCTGAAGTCAGACAAGTAGTGTGCCGGCTCCCGAGTCCTCTCTTGTTGAAAGTCGCAGCTCGAAGAACCGACTGTCCGACTAGCAAGAGCCAAGGCAGAAAGGATGCCCACACGAAAAACGGCTAAGGACTAACGAACTTATATAGCAAAAAGACGGCCTCCAACCACGCTTGCCGGCTGTCAGAATAGCCGGCTGGCCGGCTTCCCAAACACTTCGCTATAATCCAACAAAGCTAGAGTACTTGCCCTCCCAATTGGCCAAGCACTTCTCCAGCCACAGATTGCAGAGCAACTGTCTGACTGGGGAGGCGGCAACCAAGGGAGGGCGTCAAAGGAAACAGCAGAAGGATGAAAAGCAAAGAACGAGGAAAAGCCAAACGCATGCATAGTCATATATACATATAAAAGCCCCCAACAGGCCGGCAATCCACATAGTTCGAATACACCCCCAGTGGGTGGAATTGTGTAAACTTAACAGAATATTGTTCCAAAAGTGACAAGACAGGAAAACAAAAGATAGCAGACTAGACTAAAGGCGCGGCACGGGAGCCGGGTTGGTCGGTGGAGATGGCATCGCCGGCTGAAGGAGTGGCCGGCTGGCGGGTCTCGGCTTGGTCACCACCGGTGGCAGGCGACGCACCCGCGCGTGACGTGGTGCTGGAGGCGCGGTCAGGCTGAGGCTGGCCGGCCGCTCCACCATCCGGCCCGGCGTCTTCACCCTCCTCCTCCTCCTCGCCCTCGTCGCTGGAGTCGATCTCCTCCGCCGAGTCTTCACCGTCTGCCGGGTTCAGCCCGAACCACTCCTCCGGCTGGGCAACACCGTTGTCATCTACCTCAGGGGCGAAGGCGCTGGTGTCGGTGTAGTCGGCGATCGCCGAAGCCCGCCGGATGATAGCCGGCCGCGCCGGCTCCAGCTCCGTGTCGGCCTGCTGCCGCCAGGTAGCTAGCTGATCCAGACTCAGGCCGGGATCCCAGGCCTTGACGAACTCCAGCGCCCGCCTGGCGCCGGACCGAGCCGCCGAAGCCTTCCAGGCCTCTAAGCGGCCGACTGCCACCTCCAACCAGTCGGCAGTCCGACTGGGGGTGCGGGGAACCACTTCGCCGGGCCAGAGGGCAGCCAATACTTGCGCCCCGGCACGCTGAAGCCGGCGGAGCAGTCGGTGGGCCGGCTGGAGATGGGCCTGGATCGCCAAGAGCTGCTCCTCCAGCGAACGGCTAGCATTTGGCGCAATCTCAGCGCCAGCCTGCCTCCGTGCCTCGCGGCGGGCCTCGATGATCTGGTTGGCGGCGGTAGAGTAGCCAGGGAAGTACTCTGCGCAAGAAAGAAAGAGAAAGAAGAGAAAACACCAAGTCAGAAAACGAGCCAAAAGCGGCAGGCGACAAGAAAGGACGAAGAAGTAGGCGGCTTACCGTCAACCAAATCTTTGATCTGGCCATAGCCATTGATCAGAGTCTGCTTTGCTTCGGCCCAGCCAGCCGCCTCTATCTCGTACTCGGCCTGGAGGGCGGCTTCGCTGTCCTGCACCGCCTTCAGAGCCGCCTTGTGGCTCTCCTCCTGGTCGGCCAACCTCTTGGCCAGGCGGTCACGTTCCTGCACCAAGGCGGCGAACTCGGCCTCCTTGGCACGAAGGGCAGCCTCAGAACCTCCCAGCTGCGCCCTCAGGCTGGCGTTGGCCACTGCAAGGACGGCAGAAAAAGAAGAAGCAATAAGAGGAAGTCGTCAAGGAAGATCCGACCCGACTGCTCAGCAGTCGGCCCGAATCTCGGGGACTACACCCAGTGGGTGCGCTGACGCGCCCCCACGTGAGATAAAGGACGAAGCACATACCCCGGCTCTCAGTTAGGTCGGCGGTTTTCTGGGTCAGCTCTCGAGCCTGGGAGTTGAAGGCAGCCGCGCGAAGATTGTGGTAGTTCTGCAAGACAGGCAGAAGATCGAAGTAAGAACAAGAATAGCAAAGCTAAATCCACTAAGAAGTTCCAAGTCGCCTGCTCAGCAGCCGACTCGGAACTCGGGGACTACACCCAGTGGGTGCGCTGACGCGCCCCCATGGAAGAAACCAAGATCAAGAAGAAGCAAGATAAGAAGACTAACCCGGATGGCCGCCCGCGTCGCAAGGAATTCGTCGGTGTATCGCCTCAGCGCCGTAGCCTGGGCCTGGAGCCGGGTCCGGACGTCCTGCGCGGCCACGTTCATCACGGCCGTCCCTCCGCCCGGCGTCCACCCCGAGGTGGCGCTGGCCACCTCCACATCCTGGGCCGACGAGCTGGAGCCCGCGGCCGGCTGCGGCTCCGACGCAACTTTCTGTGGCTCTGACGCAGCCTTCCCCGCGCGCCGACTCGGCGGCGTCCGGACCGCCAGCTCAGTCCTCGCGGCCGGCTCGCCCCCCGCCGATTGCGCAGGCAGCAGACCAGGCCGGCCGCCTTGAGCCACCCCAGTCGGCAGGGTCGGTACCGCCGCCCTTTCCAGGATTACGACGTCGTCATCCCTCTCTAGCCCCGGCTGGTCACCGCCGGCTTCTTCTGGCGGGGGCTCCGGGGCCCCAGGCGCCACGACGCGTAGTGGGGTGACCAACAAGGCCCCCTCCGCCATCGCCGTAGCCGCAGCCTCTGCTTGGGCCTTGGCTGCAGCGTCAGCGCGTGCCTTCGTCGCCTCCTCCTCCTGCGCCGCCTTGGCGGCGGCCGCCCTCAACGCCTCCGCCTCCCGCGCCTCCCGCTCCTCTCGCACCTCCCGCGCGTTCCGCTCCGTCGCCGCCTGAAGATGGGCACGGGGGTCCACGCGGCGAGTAGTGCTCCCGGATCCTCCCGGCGACCCAACGACGGAGGCGGCAGCAGCCCGCTCGAGCGACAATGGAGCTCTGGTTGTTTGGAGAAAAAGACAAGGATTCAGGAGCTACCAGAGAAAAGAAAAGAGAATGCATGAAGGAGAGTGTACTTACGCCGACACCGTCTGCGACTGCTTCACCGCCTTGCGAAAGCGAGCCGCCTTCGCGGCTGCCTCCTCCCGCCTGGTCGCCGCTGCCCCGCCTCTAGGCTTCTTCGACCGACTGCCGAATAAGCCCGGCGCGGCACGACGCTTTTGCCCACCGCCCCGAGCAGGCGGCGCAGCGGAGGAACCCGCGCCGTGGCCAGACGCCGGCTGACGGCATGGGACGACTTCAGCCTCGTCGTCGTCCGGCCAGTCGTCGAAGCTGACTCCAAGCCCGGAGCCGCCTACTTCGCCGCCGGCTTGGCCACCGTCCGCCTCGGTGTTGTCGTCCATAGCGGCCGCCCCCAAGTCGGGGTCCTCCAGATCGTGCTCCGTCCGGTCGGGGACGAATCGGTGCTCCGCGTCCGACCCGCCTGCAGGCCGAAGAAGAGGGCTCTGTCGGGACAGGCCGACTAGTCAGAGTCGGCCAAAAGGAACTCGGCGATAAAACTGAGAAAAGAGGAAGAGACAAGGAGAACATACCGTGGGCGGTGGATGGGCTCGGCAATATGGCTCCTTGCCGAACTGCCACTCTACGGAGAGCTTACAGTTCGCAAGGTAGTTCACCATATAGGCCACCTCATCGTGCGGCATGTCTTTGGTACACATCTGGCTTGGATCGAGCTGGCCGCTCATCTGACAGATCAGATGAGGGCGGCACTAGAGCGGGAGTACCCGACGCGTGATGAAGGCAGCCAGCAGGTCGGGCCCCGACAAGCCCTCCGACTGGATCATCGCTCGCACTCGGGCGACGGCTGCGGTTCCAGCCGGCGTCAGCGTCACGGCCCGGTAGGACCACTGGGGCCGCCTGCCCGCCGGTGGGCTGGCTACGTAAGCCGGCAGATTGACGTAGTCGCCCCGCGGGGCGACGTTCTTCATGTAGAAGTATGACTTTTGCCATAGCGTCACCGACTGGATCAGCGTGATGACGGGGAAGGGGTTGTCGGCAGCCACCCTCCGCATCGCGATGAAGGCGCCACTCTGAGCCGGCACGCCTTGCATGCGCGTGCCCAGCTTGGACGGGAAGAACTCCCCCCAGAGCTCGAGGGTAGGAAGGACGCCGAGGTAGCCTTCGCACAAGGTGACGAAGGCGGACAGCAGCACCACCGTGTTCGGGGTGACGTGGTGCGGCTGGAGTTGGTAGAACTCGAGCCAAGAGCTGAAGAAGGCGCTCACGGGCAGGCCGATGCCGCGCAAGAAATGAGAGCGGAAGACGACCCGCTCGCCTTCCTGCGGCTCCGGCGTAATCTCCTTCGCCGGCGCGAGACGGACCTGCACCTTGTCCGCGCCAGGCAGCCGCCGTGTCTTGCGAAGGAATTCGACGTGATCCTCGTGGACGTTGGAGCCATCCCAATCCCCGCCGTACTGCATCGTGGCGTGGGGCTGGCGAGAACGCGCGCGGCGGCGGAGGAGCGAGTGGTGGAACAGCGCGGCGGCGAGGCGCTGTTGCAAGAAAGGGCAGGAGGAAGAAGATGGTGGAAAGAGGAGGAGCGTGCGAGAGCCTGCCGCTCTCCCCCCTACTTATAGCTTCGCAAGGTGAAGCCGGGGAGGCAGGGCGTGGGGTGAGACGTGGGATTAACCGCACCCACTCCCCCACGCATCGCGATTATTACGCCGTAAAAGCGTGCCGAAACCGCCGCAGGAAGACGTGCGGGCGGCTTCGGGCCGCAGAGAATCCACGCCTGGGCCAAGGCATGAGCGTGGCGGGCCCCCGACCTGTGGTGACGTCCCGTCACGCGCGTGGGCTGGCAGGCTTTTCTGCCACGTGGTTCGCAGGCGGCAAGTGGCCGGCCCGCGGTCCGGTGCGCGCGCTGGCCAGCTCCCGCCCTCCGACTCCCAAATTTTTTTTCGCCGAGACGACGCCCCCAACCAAAGTCGGCTCCCAGCTGCCGGCTCGTCAAGATAGGAAGCTGATCGAGCTTCTCGACTCCCACCCAACCTCGAAGCCCAATCAGCTTCGGGGACTACTGTCGGAGTAAATAGCCACGGGTAGCCTAACCGACTACCCATGGTTATTCAAAAATTATCAGGCCGATTGAGCCTTCAAGCGTTCGAAGCATTGGGCCGACTTCCCCTGGCCGACTACCGCAGGGCCCGGCTCTCCAAAGGCGACCCGGCCCCGGTGACCTCCCCCAAGATGGTTGCGAGATGGCCGACTCCAGGAAGCCGGCGCCAAGAGGACCGACTTCCAAGAGCCAGCCATGAAGCACGCCGACTCCACAAAGCCGGCCAAGACCGCACCCACCAAAACTACACCCACATAACGGTGACAAGACGGGGTGTGGCCACAGTGCGGCCCACTACCCCCGAAGCCCGAGGCAGGCATGGCCACAGGACGCCGTACGGGTCAGCCATCTCCTGTCCGGCTCGGCACTGTAGCCATGCTGGCCTCAACGTCATCCGCGACAGACGTCAGTACGGCCCACGGGCGGCGGGCCCCTTTAGCCAGAGAGAGGCGCGAAGGCGGCCCGGCCTCCCCCAGTCGGCCAAGGGCGTAGCCGGCCCCGAGAAGCCGGCTACCCCCTTCCCTCGAAGCATGTGCCACATTAAGGAGACAAGACGAGGTAAGGCTACAGTGAGAGCCCTCGAGGCGGCACACTGTAGCCACACTTACCTCGACGAAGCCCTCATCATCAGGGATGAGGCCACAGTAAGCAGCCGCCGACAAGACCCCTAGGCAGTGGGGCCGGCCTGTCGACCAAGAGGCCGGCAGCCGGCGGGACCCACCAGTCGGCGGGCCCCAACGGCCGGCGGAGAAGCCGGCGAGCACAGACACTGACGACTGGGACCCGCGCCCAGCCGGATTACAATTGTACCCCCGGGGGGTAGGCCTATATAAACCCCCCGGGGTACCCATGCAAAGGGTTGGCTTCTTAGAGTTACACACACACCATAGAGAGAGGGAAGCAAGAGCTAGCCTTGCCCTTCTTCTCCCTTGAACCCGACAGCTCAAGGAGCATTTGTAGCTACTCGTACTGATTTAGTGATCATGCGGAGACCCCGCAGAGCAGGACTAGGGGTGTTATCTCCACGAATAGCCCCGAACCTGGGTAAGATTCGCCGGCGTGCATGTCTTCGCCTCATCCCGTTTCCAGGCACCGGCGACGTCTTACTGGCTCCCACCATGATAAGCCACCCGTTGGCATATGTCGCACCTACCACCCGACAGTGTTCGATCTTCCCTCAAACATACATGATCACTACAATTGCTATACGATCAGGATACGATACACAAAAGATCATATACCATATATACATTAACACCCATTGCTGGCCAGCTTCCGACCTGGAGGACCTCGCTGCTTCATCGCGTTGGGCGCCTCGTGCTTGTGAACTCAAAGCTATCGGCCATGCCCATCTAGCACATGATGACTTGGACCTCCCCCCGCAGTTCTTTAAGTGTGTGGACAAGCTCCGATGTAGCTTCTTCTGAAAGGGTGTGGAGGACGCCAAGGGTGGCTGCTGGCTTGTCGCTAGTGTTAGAATTGTGTCGAATATTATTGTACAAGGTAGGTTACAGTTGGACTTGGTTTTGGACTATGTGTAGACAGGGTAGGAGTTGTGCCCTAATAGGACACTTGTATCCTAGGCCTCTCATATATATCGAGGGTAGACACACGATGTAACCTATGCCAACATAATAGCATAGGCACGCGGGGGAGCCGGTGGCGTGTGCCGGCACCCGGGCGGCCAGCGTGCGGTATTGTGACGGTGTCATGGGGAGGAGCGCACGTAGTCATGACCCGGGGATGTAGCCATATTGGTGAACCTCGTTAACAAATCTCGGTGTCGTGCTTGTCTGATTGCTTGGTCCTCGGTAGATCGACGGCGCGCCTCGGATTTATTCTAACAAGTGGTATCATGAGCATGGGTCGATGAGGTTGCGGTGGTTCGTCTAGAGGCGAGGTCGAAGGTTGCGTAAGAAACTAGTTCGATCGACGGTGTCAAGCGGTCGGGATCAATTTCGTTGGTCGACAGGAAAGCCGGGACGATCGATGGATTTTTTCGAAGCAGCAGAAGTCGGCAAGTACAATAAGCAATCGGAAGGAGCAGCCGTGGAACAGGCGACCTAGCATACGGCAACGGCGGGATCGCGCAGGTTCTCGACGAGATCGGATGATGTGCAGCACCTGGACTCTAGTACCGGATCGATCGGATGCGGCGGCGTGCAACACACGCGGGTTTGGCAGTCGACACGGGATCGCGTAGCAGGCTCGCACACGATGCTCGTGCGGATGCGGCCCAGGACAGGCGGCTCCAAGGCCTTTGCGGGCGTGCGGCCGGTGTTCGGCTGAGATCGGGCTCAGCTGAGGCAACATACATGTGGCCAGGCGGGGTTGCGTAATCGAGTGGGAAGGCGTTCCAAGGGTTATCGTGGCTCGGACATGAGCAGTTTGGAAGGGCATGGATGCACGTGGTACAAGTCTGAGGGCTTGTGCGGCTTCGACGGACTATGGCGCGGGGTTGATTCAATATGGTGCACATGAGAGCTTGGATTCGACAGGGCGCGGGAGGATGGCACGTACAACCACCATGAAGTCATGTTGAAGGTGGAGTTGGACTCTGATGGATGACTTCACTCTATGCTAATGGAGGGGCTACGATGTAAGATATCGGAGAATCGAAGCCTATTTCAGCGGTATATCAAGAAAGACGTGGATCGGACTGGGTACCAGTGGTCTAATGGAGACATGATACTCGGCATCGGTCGGTGATGATCGGTGGTTCTCTGTAGTGGGGGTTGAGTGGTGTGGGGTCGCGACCCTGGAGACTCGACCAGGACAGCAGAGGCTCGACGCGGTGATAGTGGCGAGGCATGCGGTAAGCACGGGACACAGTGGCAGGCCAAGGCACTGGTGGTCAAACAAATTGTGCAGGGGGTGCTGAAGCAGCGTTGACGAGTACTGGATTCAAGTTGGGAACTGGGTCTATCGGTGCCGGTTGATGGACATGAGTTGACCATGGAGAATCTGAGAAAGTGACGGAAAGTCTGAAATTGTCAAAAGCTGAGAGAGTACATGGCCGTATGTTCTGTTGTGTTCGGTGCACATGGAAAAGTGTGGATGACAAGTATAGAAGGAGGCAGAGTGCTATAGCTGTGGGACATGCTAGAGACTATCCCGGGAAAAAGGGTGAGACAACTGCGAATTTGACTTAGGGTGACACAAGGCGACGGTGAAATTCCTTCAAGTTTCAGACAGGCGGTCAAGAAAGAGCGGTGATGTTGAGTTCAGGCAACTCTTACATGTGGCGTCCAATACGTGAGTTGTTCACTTTCACGCAGACAGTGGTCGGTGTGTGATGGCGTTGAATGGATTCTGGAAGTTGGAAGCACGGACTAGAGTAACAAGGAACTTAATTTTGCTCGAGTGTTGACGGTGGTCAAGAAAAGGAGGGACTACAAGTTGCAGGTGGAGTCACATGGAGGCTGGGAGTAGCAGCGGTGCTCATGGCGTATCTCAAGTCCAATGTACATGGAGGTTAGACGCATGGATGAATTCAAGGGCTTGAAGAATATTCGCCAAGGTGGAGTTTGTTAGAATTGTGTCGAATATTATTGTACAAGGCAGGTTACAGTTGGACTTGGTTTTGGACTGTGTGTAGACAGGGTAGGAGTTGTGCCCTAATAGGACACTTGTATCCTAGGCCTCTCATATATATTGAGGGAAGACACACGATGTAACTTATGCCAACATAATAGCACAGGCACGCGGGGGAGCCGGCGGCGTGTGCCGGCGCCCGGGCGGCCAGGGTGCGGTATTGTGACGGTGTCATGGGGAGTAGCGCCCGTAGTCATGCCCCGGAGATGCAGCCATATTGGTGAACCTCGTTAACAAATCTCAATGTCATGCTTGTGTGATTGCTTGGTCCTCGGTAGATCGATGGCGCGCCTCGGATTTATTCTAACAGCTTGGAACATTGTTTGCACGCCAAAACCACTCGGAGGACTTAGGGTGTTGAACTTGGCGCTGCTAAACCAGGCGCACCGCATTTGGTGGTGGTGGTTTGAGAAAACAATCTTGGACAAACCATGGGCGGGGCTTCAGCTGCCGATCCAACCGGTGAGCGAGCATCTGGCCAGGGCGGCTCTAGGATGACAACTGGGCGATGACCCATGGCTCGACGGATGCAGCCTTGCCCAGCTTGCGCCCAACCTCATCACGTTTGTCAGGCCTGTGGCCAGGGCTTGCTTGGTTGCGGATGCACTTCCCGGGAATGCATGGGTGGAGAGCATCAGAGGGGCGTCTGCTAAAGTTATGTCGAATATTGTGTACAATGTAGGTTACAGTTGGACTTGTAGTAGTATTGTGTTTAGATATGATATGGAGTTGTGTCCTAGTAGGGCACTTGTATCCTAGGCCTCTCATATATAGCGGGGCTAGACACATGATGTAACCTATGCCAACATAATAGCATCGGAACGCAGGGGAAGCCGGCGGCATGTGCCGGTGTCCGGGGCGACCGGGTGCGGTATTGTAGCGGTGTCATGGGGAGGAGCGCCTATAGTCATGACCTGGGGATGTAGCCATATCGGTGAACCTCGTTAACAAATCTTGGTGTCGTGCCTCGTGTGATTGCTTGGTCCTCGGATGATCGACGGTATGCCTTGGATTTATTCTAACAAGTGGTATCATGAGCAAGGTTACGAGAAGGCTGCGGATTGTTGATCTAGAGAAAGCATCGAGTTGAGACGCAGCTGGCTGTGGCGTGGTTCACGACGAGATTGGCAGGAGCAATTAGAAGCATGTAGAAGTTCTAGGCGGCGGCGGACACACGGAACCACAGCGCGTGCTGGCTCGCAGGGCTGGCGGTCGCGGGTTCGATCGATCAGCAGCTGCGCGTCGCGTATGGGCAGGCGGACAGCAGGTCGATTGATCGACGGATGTTGGTTGCGGAAGCCCAAGGCGCGGGAGAGGGCACGCGCGTGGGCAGTGGCCCAGGTGGCGAAAGCCGCACCCGCTGCAGGCACGCGTGGCACGTAAGTGCGGAGGAAGGCCTAGATGATTTGCTGGATGCGTTAGCTATCTGCGAGAGATTTGTTTGAAGACAAAAAGAGGACCGAGTCCTCACGTGACACAAAGAGGAAAATCGAATCGGGAAGGGAAAATGTCTATTAAGAGATACGCGTACATCGGAATTAGTAGGCGTTTTGGCACACAAGTTCGCTAGCATCGGGAAGTTGACCAAGATCAAAGTTGCTATATACGTGAAGACCAGAAGAGTTTTTTTTTTGGAATTGCTAGTAATACGCAGAGGACCGGAGGTTCGGTTTGCGTATTTTGGGCATCGCGTGCAAAGCTCAGATAATTTTTTGCAGGGTCAGCCATACAAAGAACCATGGCGTCACCGGGTACCAGGTTTGAGGTGGAGAAGTCCAACGGGACTGGAAGCTTTGGGTTATGACAGACAAGGGTGAAAAATTTGTTGGTACAAAAGTGATGCTTGAAGGCTTTGCGGAAAGTCATGTCAGCTAAGATGGACTTATCATGTGATGGATGGAAATTCATGGAAGACGATTTGAGAGCCTTGAGCGTGTCGTATAGTCGGACAAGTTCGGCTGGGTTGGACTAGATGGTCTGATGGGTGTCACGACCAGATTTTTGAGATAATAATTTCCCAAAAAAAAACGGCCTTCGTGCTCACCAGCCCCAGGATTACTGTTAGCTAATGAGGCACTAACTTGATACAAGAATTTCAAGCAAAGTACAAAATATGTAGTACAAGACCATTGTGGCCTAGGAGTACCACACTTGGTTTTCTAGTGGTTGATGGTGGAAGCGGTTTGTGGTTCATTTGCGTCTATGGGACTCCATTTTCCACAAGAACAGCTGACCAGGATAACTCCTATCTTCGCGAGGCTGCTATCGTCGTTGCGTAGGTTCCGGGGCTGTCATCGCGATGCTTATCTCCAAGCAAGAAATCTGGCCAAGACAATAGCCAGGGACAAGCCAGTGAGTACGTTTGAATGTACTCGCAAACATTAGGAACACGGGTATAATATAATAAGAGACAATCATGCTCCGAAATATTTATGATCACAATGTCTGCCACGAAAGTCTGTGATGCTCGCATGCAGAGAAAATATGAACATGCAATACGGGAGTAAAAATAGATTGCACTGACCGAGTGTCTGAAAGGACTCCTCGAAGGGTTGCAAATAAAATAACAATGCCGCAGTCGGGCGTCTGAGCGACACCACATAAAGGGCTTATAAAAGATGAATAAACAACAAGCATGCCGCAGTCGGGCGTCTGAGCGACACCACATAAAGGGCTTATAAAAGATGAATAAACAACAAGCATGCCGCAGTCGGGCGTCTGAGCGACACCACATAAAGGGCTTATAAAAGAATAATTACAGTGAATATCCAGGAGGTAGAACCGTCCCAGGGATACTCAATAATTCAAATAAAATAACTGGTTAGTCCACAATAATAACACATCATAATCCTCACATGACATAGGTCATAAACAAAGTTCTGGTATATCCGTTTTTCCATCCGAAGACCGTTACTACGATTCTAATTAATCCGTTCTCCATCCGAATACCGTTACTATGATCCATATTAAACTGTAGTCCTTACTCATGAACATGGCTATCCGAATGAATATGTCCTCTGCAGAGGGTGTACTCTTTACCCACGAGTAACGGATTTATTTAGTCCTTCGGGACTAATTCCGCCTACGGCCTTTTAATTGAAAACACGCCTGACCTGCACACACCAGCTTAACTTCCCGGTGTCTGGAATCACCCACAAAACCTGTCAAGCCAAACTCTAAGTGGGGAGGCTACAACCTCGACGTAGCATGGGATCAAATTTATATACGCGCGCTCTAAGGGGTGCCCCCCTCTCGGTCCCAACCGGAAACACCCATGCCCCCGGACCAGGTGGCATGCCTACCGGAGGCCTCCGGTATCTTCCACCATGGCCTCTCTGTACGGTGTGTGCCTTGGTAAGGGGTTGACAACTTACTGAACTGTACCCTACCTGCGGTAGGGACAAGTGGTAGTACAAAACAAGTAGGGGGAGTTACTGAACAAGTCTCGACCTACGACCGACTCAAGTGGTCCAAGTATTCTCCGAAATACTGGCATAACCAGAACATTCCCATCAACAGATAAACTCACCACTCATCAAGTCTTACCATGCCATACCGGACACACTCGTCTCAACGAGGGACTAGGGAAGCTCGTGTCTACCCAAGACCACGACTCTCCCGGCTTCCTTCCGGTATACATGAGAAGCTCACGAGGGTGATCAATAACACCAGCACATCCATTATCAAAAGTAAAGCATTTCCAAAATGCACTCATGTGTGTGACTTAATCGATACATAGAAAATAATGCATGCTCCAAGTCAAAGTGGTGTCGTCGCCGTATCAAACACCACACAAAATATTATGCCAGATTTCAGAAATGCTTGCCTTCAAGAGTATGCAAAGGGTGCACTTTTTGGAAGCTTTCCCTTCTCTCCAAAATCCTATTTTGAGAAATATTCAAATAACAAATATTTCAAACACAGTACAAAAAGTTGTCTCAAATATTTTCGAAATAAACCTTAAAATAAACTAGATGAAATTTGAGAGAGGTAGGAAAAAGAATCAACTCAATTGGAGTTTTATTTTAAAAGATATAGCCAGTCAAAGATCAGTCAAACTCCTGTTTTTAAAAAACCCAGAAAAGAAAACGTTTCGGGAGAAATACGCTTTTGCAGCAGAGGAGACGTACTCGGGACTTTGCGCTATCGCTTAAACAGAGGAGACGGCGCGCGGGTCACTGACAGTGGGTCCAGAGGGCCCACTGGTCAGGTTTGACCGTTCTACCCTCTCCCTCCTCTTCTCTGCCCGAACGGGAGCGGGGCTCCGGCGATCGCCGGCGACGAACGGCGGCTCCTCGAGGGCACCTGAGGGCAGGGATGGACCGGCCAGACCGAGGCGGTCCTCTTGGTGGTCGTTGGGTCGACGGTGGTGGAAGGAGTCGTCGGCGGTGAGCTCAGCGGCGGAGGGGGCTACGGGAGCGAAGTGAGTATTGGGCTCTGGTGGCTTCCGATCGAGGCTGAGGTGCTGGGCAGCTCCGCAAGGACAAGAGGAAGCTAGTGGTGGCGCTGGATGGGCGGGGGAGTGGCTGGCTGCGACGAATGGCACCGGCGGGCAGCCGCGGCCGAACCGGCCGGAGTTGGGGAAGATGGCCTCTCCCGGCCAATCCACTGCTAGGGAAGCTCTAGGGGGAAGGTCTGAGGTCGCCTGAGGTCTTGAACGAGCTCGGGGATCCCTTAAATAGGCGCTCGAGGCTGGACCGCGGCGGCTGTGGATAAGAACGCCCGCGACCGGCGCTTTGTAGCTGCAGGGCGACGTGGCGGCGACGAGCGCGTGCCGACGAGCTTTGGGATAAGCTTGAGCTGTTCATAGGGGCAGCTGGCGCGCTGGTGTGGTTTGGGCGGCGCCGACCATGGCAGAGGCTCGCTGCCGACGCCGGCGTGCCGCCAAAAGCTCTGCCAGCGGCGCTGCAGGGCGCCAGGGGTGGCGTGGAGAGTGGGCGAGCGTAGTGCGTGGTTCAGCGGGTGAGCAGGGGCCAGGGATGGGACGCGACGAGGGTGGCAGTGCGACGCGGCGGCTCAGTGCACGCGCGTGCAAAACGTGCGCTCTGGGCGCGCCTAGAGCACGCACTGGACATGCTCGATGAAATGCCAGGGCGGCCTAGAGTGCGAGGGTGAGGCTGGCAATTAACAGGACTAGGATAGAGATAGCTAGGAGATTAGTGGACAAGGTTGCTGGGTCATTGGAGCAAGATCACAGTGCAAACTAGGAAACATGCCCAAAACTGACTGTGCACACCAAGTGTTCGATAGAATGCCAAGTGCACTTAGTCAACTCTTGGAGTGGTCAAAATCTCCAGATCAGGGTCTCTCTAGTTGGGGGTGAAGATGGCAAGATCATTTGGGTAAAACGAGAAACTTGTTAGTGCAAGTTTTGCAAAACTCAGTTTTGGATAGAAGGAAAATGGTCTCATTGCATGCACTTAAAATCCTCCAATGAGTCCACTCTCCTGGACTTAAGGTTTTTGCAGGGAGGGCTTCAAGCAGGAAAAAAAGCTCAGGGTCACTAGAGCAAAATAAAATAGGGTTGCAGTACAAATCATCAAACTGGACCAGAATGAAAAAGAGATTGATTTACTCAAATTTTTCAAAGATCAACACTGGGTTTTTGCATGAAGTTGAATTATATGCATCTACTGATATCTCCAACCACTTGGAAGAATTTTTAAAGAAATATTTAAATAGGTTGCAGTGCAAAAATGCCTACTGGACCAGATTGGAAAAGTTGGTGTAGAGCTCAAAATCTCCAATGGCCAAAAGATATTTTTGCATGAAAGTGATGTGGAGACATCACATGACATCCCCAAATTTTGGTGGAAATTTTAAATGCATTTGTCAAATGGTTGTAGTGCAAAACATGCTTCAAATTTATGAAAGGTCATTTTTAAAAGAGTAAAGCTCAAGGAAAAGTAAACCTTGCAATTAAATCCACTGATAAAGAATTGTTTTATAGAGAGAGCATACAAGTCCAATAATACTTTAGGAAAGTTTTCCACTTGAGGTAAAAACCCATAATATCAAAAGGGTAAATCAAGATAAATGGAAAAGTTTAAATTCCTGGCAATTTTTTTAATAAAACAAGGTCAAAATTTTGGGGTGTCACAATGGGATCAACACAAGTCGGTTGGTACAGAAGACGGTGGTGGGATCGGCGACCATGGCATAGGAGCGTGATGCTGATGGTGACCGGCTTCTGGGGCATGGACACACGTGTCACAAGCCCGAGGCTTGTTTGACTTCGACAAGACTATGGCGCGGGGTTGATTCATGATGGTGCACATGAGAGCTTGAAGTCGACTGGGCGCACGGGTGGACTGATCATCTACCATGGAGTCCTGTTGAAGGTGGGGCTGGATTGAGGGCTACATTGTAAGTGCACACAGAGTCGAAGCCTATTTAGCGGGGGAAAAGCGAGTTACACGTAGTTCAGACTGGAGCCCAATGGTTTGATGGAAGCGTGAAACTTGTCATTGGTCAGTGATGATCCGTGGTACTCTGCAGTGGGGGTTGAGTGGTGTGGGTTCACGACCTTGAGACTTGACCAGGATAGCAGAGGCTCGATGCGGTAATAGCGGCGAGGCGTGTGGTATGCACGGGACATGGAGACGGGCTAGGGCTCTGGTTGTCATACATGTGGTGAGACACCTGCGAATTTGACTCGGGATGACTCCAAGCAATGGTGAAATTCTTTCAAGTTTCAGACAGGCCGTCAAGAAAGGAGTGGTGATGTTGAGTTCAGGTAACTCTTATGTGTGGCATCCAATATGTGAGTTGTTCACTTTCACGCAGGTCAGTGCAGTGTGTGATGGCGTTGGACGGATACTCTGGAAGTTGGGAGCACAAACTAGAGTAATAAGGAACTTAATTTTGCTCGAGTGTTGACTGTGGTCAAGAAATGAAGGTACTACAAGTTGCAGGTGGAGTCACATGGAGTCTTGGAGTAGCAGCGGTACTCATGGGATAAGCTCAAGTCCAATATACATGGAAGTTTGACGCATTGACGAATTCAAGGTGGTGGAGAATATTCGCCAAGGTGGAGTTTGTTAAAGTTGTGTCGAATATTGTGTATAATGTTGGTTACAGTTGGACTTGTAGTAGTATTGTGTTTAGATAGGATATGGAGTCGTGTCCTAGTAGGACACTTGTATCCTAGGCCTCTCATATATAGCGGGGCTAGACACACGATGTAACCTATGCCAACATAATAGCATCAGAACGCAAGGGAAGCCGGCGGCATGTGCCGGTGTCCAGGGCGACCGGGTGCGGTATTGTAGCGGTCTCGATGAACAAAAGTGGGGGCACTCCTTTGTACCCCTTTACTTTTGCACGGGCAGTCGGAGCCACGCGCCACGGCCACACTTAGCAGGGCAAGGGAGGGAAGCCGGAGAGAAGCCGAAGCCCAGGACAAACAAGGCAACGCCAAGACCAGGAACGCCAAAAAGCAAGAGGGCGAGGGGGACCCCCCGGCAAGGCCCTTGCCGGGGCGGCCTCTGCGGCCCCGGCAAGAGCCTTGCCGGGGCAACTTGCCCAACACCAACAGATCGAGCCACCCTTGAGCCCACGTGTTCCAACCCAACCAACTACGTTGGGACCAAGGCTCGGGAGGCACCTCTGTGGTCGCATGCAGATCTTTGTCAAGATCATAAACATGTGAGATCAGATGAGGACCAGAAGACGGCGACCCTCGGCGGGATCCCAGCCGAGGGAATCCACAAGACCCCCGGCAAGTGATACTTCTCCAACGTATCTATAATTTTTGATTGTTCCATGCTATTATATATTCTGTTTTGGATGTTTAATGGGCTTATTTATACACTTTTATATTATTTTTGGGACTAACCTATTAACCGGAGGCCCATCCCAAATTGTTGTTTTTTTGCCTATCTCAGAGTTTCGCAGAAAAAGAATATCAAACGGAGTCCCAACGGAATGAAACCTTCGGGAACGTGATTTTTGGAACAAACATGATCCAGAGGACTTGGAGTCTACGTAAAGTAATCAACGAGGAGAGCACGAGGTAGGGGGGCGCGCCCTCCACCCTCGTGGGCCCACGTTGCTCCACCGACGTACTTCTTCCTCCTATATATATCTCGTACCCCCAAACCATCAGGGGCATCCATCAAAACCTAGTTCCACCGCCGCAACCTTCTGTACCTATGAGATCCCATATTGGGGCCTTTTCCAGCGTCCTGCCGGAGGGGGCATTGATCACGAGGGCTTCTACATCAGCACCATCGCCTCTCCGATGATGTGTGAGTAGTTTACCTCAGACCTTCGGGTCCATAGTTATTAGCTAGATGGCTTATTCTCTCTCTTTGGATCTCAATACAAAGTTCTCCTCGATTCTCTTGGAGATCTATTCGATGTAATCTTCTTTTGCGGTGTGTTTGTCGGGACCGATGAATTGTGGGTTTATCATCAAGATTAACTATGTACAATATTTGAATCTCCTCTGAATTCTATTATGGATGATTGGTTATCTTTGCAAGTCTCTTCGAATTATCAATTTGGTTTGGCCTACTAGATTGATCTTTCTTGCAATGGGAGAAGTGCTTAGCTTTGGGTTCAATCTTGTGGTGTCCTTTCCTAGTGACAGCAGGGGCAGCAAGGCACGCATTGTATTGTTGCCATCGAGGATAACAAGATGGGGTTTATATCATATTGCATGAGTTTATCCCTCTACATCATGTCATCATAGTTAAAGCATTACTCTGTTCTTTTGAACTTAATACTCTAGATGCATGCTGGATAGCGGTCGATGTGTGGAGTAATAGTAGTAGATGCTGAATCGTTTCGGTCTACTTGTCGCGGACGTGATGCCTATATACATGATCATACCTAGATATTCTCATAACTATGCTCAATTCTATCAATTGCTCGACAGTAATTTGTTCACCCACCGTAATACTTATGCTATCTTGAGAGAAGCCACTAGTGAAACCTATGGCCCCCGAGTCTATTTTCCATCATATTAATCTTCCAACACTTAGCTCTTTCTATTGCCGTTTATTTTACTTGCATCTTTATTTCTCTTTATCATAAAAATACCAAAAATATTATCTTATCATATCTATCAGATCTCACTCTCGTAAGTGACCGTGAAGGGATTGACAACCCCTTTATTGCGTTGGTTGCGAGGTTCTTATTTATTTGTGTAGGTGCGAGGGACTTGTGCGTGGTCTCCTACTGGATTGATACCTTGGTTCTGAAAACTGAGGGAAATACTTACGCTACGTTGCTGCATCACCCTTTCCTCTTCAAGGGAAAACCAACGCAGTGCTCAAGAGGTAGCAAGAAGGATTTCTGGCGCCGTTGCCGGGGAGTCTATGCTAAAGTCAATATACCAAGTTCCTATCACAAACCCTTATCCCTCACATTACATTACTTGCCATTTGCCTCTCGTTTTTCTCTCCCCAACTTCACCCTTGCCGTTTTTTTTCGCATTCTTTTTTCCATTCGCCTCTTTTTCACCTTCTTTGTCGTCATGGCTAGTCCTTTATCTACTCCTCTGTCTCCCGAGAATGAAGTTCTTAATTTAAAATAAAGGGAGGGAGAAAATCTAAAAGATGCTTGGTATAGAATTTGCAATGCTCAAAATAAATCTACTAGAAAGCAATCTACTACCATTCTTCTCCGCAATTTTTATGTAGGCGTCACCCCTTGGCATAGATATATTCTTGATACCATTACCGGAGGAAACTTCTTGGGTAGCCATACTTTTTATTCCTATAATGCTATGATAGATTTGTTTGGCTCACCACCTCTTTTGGTTAATGGAACTATTTTAACTTTGGAACATGTGATGCAACGTCTTGAAATTATTGAAATAAAATTGCCACCGTAGAGTTGATTGAAAATTTGGATAAAAAGGTCCATAACCAAATTACCCAATACGGATCTAAGGTAGGAGTTGCTCTTAATTTTTTTAAAGAAAAGGGACCTATGGTTAATGAAAGGATAGATCAAGATGCCACTAGAATTGATAAAATTGAGGATATTATTACTAACCTAGGATCTGCCTTTTCTTCCATAAAAACACTTCTCCCAATGCTAAGATTGCAAAGTTAATATATGTTCCGAAGGATAAGGGTGAAACTTCTAGCAAAGGGAAGGCGGACCTCAAATCTATAAGTGTTCATCCTGATTTTTTCGCTATCCTTAAGGAACCTTTTGCCACAAGAGATTTCTTTGATTTCGTGCCTAGAAGTTTGATTATTAATAAAAAGGAAGAAACTCCTAGGGGTGATAGGCGCCTTATTGAAGAATTTCCTACCAAAGATGGCAATACCTAGATCTATCCGTGTTTTTATGCCTAGCTAGGGGCGTTAAACGATAGCGCTTGTTGGGAGGCAACCCAATTTTATTTTTAGTTTTTCTTGCTTTTTTGCTTCTGTTTAGGAATAAATCTTTGATCTAGCCTCTGTTTAGATTTGTTTTTATGTTTTAATTAGTGTTTGTGCCAAGTTAAACCTATAGGATCTTCTTGGATGATAGTTATTTGATCTTGCTGAAATCTCCAGAAACTTTCTGTTCACGAAAACAATTGTTAAAAATCACCAGAACGTGATAAAATATTGATTCCAATTGCAGCAGATAATTAAACAAATTGTCTAGGTCGTCCTATTTTGGTAGAATTTTTGGAGTTCCAGAAGTTTGTTTTAGTTACAGATTACTACAGACTGTTCTGTTTTTGACAGATTCTGTTTTTCGTGTGTTGTTTGCTTATTTTGATGAATCTATGGCTAGTAAAATACTCCCTCCGTCCCATAATATAAGAGTGTTTTTGACACTAGTGTCAAAAACTCTCTTATATTATGGGACGGAGGGAGTAGTTTATAAACCATAGAGAAGTTGGAATACAGTAGGTTTAACACCAATATAAATAAAGAATGAGTTCAATACAGTACCTTGAAGTGGTGTTTTGTTTTGTTTCGCTAACGGAGCTCACAAGATTTTCTGTTAAGTTTTGTGTTGTGAAGTTTTCAAGTTTTGGGTAAATATTTGATGGAGTATGGAACAAGGAGTGGCAAGAGCCTAACCTTGGGGATGCCCATGGCACCTCAAGGTAATCCAAGGACACCAAAAATCCAAAGCTTGGGGATGCCCCAGAAGGCATCCCCTCTTTCGTCCTCATCCATCGGTAAATTTACTTGGAGCTATATTTTTATTCACCACATGATATGTGTTTTGCTTGGAGCATCTTGTATGATTTGAGTCTTTTTTTTCTGTTTGCCACAATCATCCTTGCTGTACACACCTTTTGAGAGAGACACACATGATTCGGAGTTTGTTAGAATACTCTATGTGCTTCACTTATATGTTTGAGCTATATAGTTTTTGCTCTAGTGCTTCACTGATATCTTTTAGAGCACGACGGTGGTTATATTTTATAGAAATTATTGAACTCTCATGCTTCACTTATATTATTTTGAGAGTCTTAAACAGCATGGTAATTTGCTTTAATCATGAAACTAATCTTCTATATTGAGTTCATTAAATATCATGAGAAGTTAGATACTTGATAAGTGTTTTGAGATATAAAGGTGGTAATATTAGAATGTGCTAGTTGAGTAATTGTGAAATTGATAAATACTTGTGTTAAAGTTGGCAAGTCCCGTAGCATGCACGTATGGTAAAAGTTGTGTAACAATTTTGACACATAGGTGTTCTTTTATTGCTTTCCTTATGAGTGGCGGTCGGGGACGAGCGATGGTCTTTTCCTACCAATCTATCCCTCTAGGGGCACGCATAGTAGTACTTTGCTTCGAGGGCTAATAAACTTTTGCAATAAGTGTATGAGTTCTTTATGACTAATGTGATTCCATGGATTATACGCACTCTCAACCTTCCACAATTTTCTAGCCTCTACGGTACCGCGCATTGCCCTTTCTCACACCGAGAGTTGGTGCAAACTTTTTTTGACTATACACAGTAGGGCAAAACCCCACTGCAAGAGTTGGTGCAAACTTCGCCGGTGCATCCAAACCCCGTGATATGATACGCTCTATCACACATAAGCCTCCTTATATCTTCCTCAAAACAGCCACCATACCTACCTATTATGGCATTTCCATAGCCCTTCCGAGATATATTGCCATGCAACTTTCCACCGTTTCGTTTATTATGACACGTTTCATCATTGTCATATTGCTTTGCATAATCATGTAGTTGACATCGTATTTTGTGGCAAAGCCACTATTCATAATTCTTTCATACATGTCACTCTTGATTCATCGCATATCCCAGTACACCACCGGAGGCATTCGCATAGAGTCATATTTTGTTCTAAGTATTGAGTTGTAATGGTTGAGTTGTAAGTAATAAAAGTGTGATGATCAGCACTATTAGAGCATTGTCCCATGTGAGGAAAGGATGATGGAGACTATGATTCCCCCACAAGTCGGGATGAGATTCCGGACTAAATAAAGAAAAAAGGAGAAAAAAGAGGCCAAAAAAAAGGAAGAAGGCCCAAAAAAATGAGAGAAAAAGAGAGAAGGGACAATGTTACTATCATTTTCAACACTTGTGCTTCAAAGTAGCACTATGATTTTCATGATAGAGAGTCTCCTATGTTGTCACTTTCGTATACTAGTGGGAATTTTTCATTATAGAACTTGGCTTGTATATTCCAATGATGGGCTTCCTCAAAATTCCCTAGGTCTTCGTGAGCAAGCAAGTTGGATGCACACCCACTTAGTTTCTTTTGTTGATCTTTCATATATTTATAGCTCTAGTGCATCCGTTGCATGGCAATCCCTACTCCTCTCATTGACATCAATTGATGGGCATCTCCATAGCCTATTGATTAGCCTCGTCAATGTGAGACTTTCTACCTTTTTTGTCTTCTCTCATAACCCCCATCATTATACTTTACTCCACCCATAGTGCTATATCCATGGCTTACGCTCATGTATTGCGTAAGAGTTGAAAAGGCTGAAGCGCGTTAAAAGTATGAACCAATTGCTCGGCTTGTCATCGGGGTTATGCATGATGAGAACGTTTGTGTGGAAATAATTGAAACATAGCCTAACTATATGATTTTGTGGGGATGAGCTTTCTTTGGCTATGTTATTTTGATAAGACATAATTGCTTGGTTAGCATGTTCAAAGTATTATTGTTTTTATGTCAATATTAAGCTTTTATCTTGAATCTTTCGGACCTACATATTCATGCCACAATAAAAGATTTACATTAAGAAGTATGCCAAGAAGCATTCCACATCAAAAATTCCGTTTTTATCATTTACCTACTCGAGGACGACCAGGAATTAAGCTTGGGGATGCTTGATATGTCTCCAACGTATCTATAATTTTTGATTGTTCCATGCTATTATATATTCTATTTTGGATGTTTAATGGGCTTATTTATACACTTTTATATTATTTTTGGGACTAACCTATTAACCGGAGGCCCAGCCCAAATTGCTGTTTTTTTGCCTATTTCAGAGTTTCGCAGAAAAAGAATATCAAACGGAGTCCAAACGGAATGAAACCTTCGGGAACGTGATTTTTGGAACAAACAGGATCCAGAGGACTTGGAGTCTACGTAAAGTAATCAATAAGGAGAGCACGAGGTAGGGGGGCGCGCCCTCCACCCTCGTGGGGCCCATGTTGCTCCACCGACGTACTTCTTCCTCCTATATATATATCTCCATACCCCCAAACCATCAGGGGCATCCACAAAAACCTAGTTCCACCCCGCAACCTTCTGTACCCGTGAGATCCCATATTGGGGCCTTTTCCGGTGTCCTGCCGGAGGGGGCATTGATCACGGAGGGCTTCTACATCAACACCATAGCTTCTCCAATGATGTGTGAGTAGTTTACCTCAGACCATCGGGTCCATAGTTATTAGCTAGATGGCTTCTTCTCTCTCTTTGGATCTCAATACAAAGTTCTCCTCGATTCTCTTGGAGATCTATTCGATGTAATCTTCTTTTGCGGTGTATTTGTCGGGACCGATGAATTGTGGGTTTATGATCAAGATTATCTATGAATAATATTTGAATCTCCTCTGAATTCTTTTATGTATGATTGGTTATCTTTGCAAGTCTCTTCGAATTATCAGTTTGATTTGGCTTACTAGATTGATCTTTCTTGCAATGGGAGAAGTGCTTAGCATTGGGTTCAATCTTGCGGTGTCCTTTCCCAGTGACAGCAAGGGCAGCAAGGCACATATTGTATTGTTGCCATCGAGGATAACAAGATGGGGTTTATACCATATTGCATGAGTTTATCCCTCTACATCATGTCATCATACTTAAAGCATTACTCTGTTCTTTTGAACTTAATACTCTAGATGCATGCTGGATAGTGGTCGATGTGTGGAGTAATAGTAGTAGATGTAGAATCGTTTCGGTCTACTTGTCGCGGACGTGATGCCTATATACATGGTCATACCTAGATATTCTCATAACTATGCTCAATTCTATCAATTGCTCGACAGTAATTTGTTCACCCACCGTAATACTTATGCTATCTTGAGAGAAGCCACTAGTGAAACCTATGGCCCCGGGGTCTATTTTCCATCATATTAATCTTCCAACACTTAGCTATTTCTATTGCCGTTTATTTTACTTGCATCTTTATTTCGCTTTATCATAAAAATACCAAAAATATTATCTTATCATATCTATCAGACCTCACTCTCGTAAGTGACCGTGAAGGGATTGACAGCCCCTTTATCGCGTTGGTTGCGAGGTTCTTATTTGTTTGTGTAGGTGCGAGGGACTTGTGCGTGGCCTCCTACTGGATTGATACCTTGGTTCTCAAAACTGAGGGAAATAGTTACGCTACTTTGCTGCATCACCCTTTCCTCTTCAAGGGAAAACCAACGCAGTGCTCAAGAGGTAGCAGCAAGCGCCTTGCCGGGGACGACTGCAAGGCCACGGCAAGACCCTTGCCGGGCCCCCGGCAAGGCCCTTGCCGAGGGCATCAGCGGGGCCACTGCAAGGCCCGCACCAGCCAATACTCCACCGCCGTCCCCAAGAAGCTGCTAGCTCAACCAGCTTGGCAGGCACCTGCATGGCGACGGGCGGCCTCTATGCCGACTCAGCAAGCACCTGCGTGGTGGCATGTAGATCTTCATGAAGGCTCCACGACCGCGCCACCTCAGCTGCCTGCCTACCTACATGGCACCGCACGCACCGTTGGCCTGGGCACGTGTCAAAGTGAGGTGGAGCGGCGACAGACGGGACGGCCTAGTTCCTGTCCCCGATAAAGCTAAGGGACACCTAAGCAATGCATTAAATACGTCTTGTCCTGTAATACGGGCGATAAGCTCGCAGCACTATAGACCTTTCCACCTCCTGTGTGCCACTGTGGCAGCCCCTTTCAACTATAAAAGGAGGCCCATGGTGTACTGAAGAGGGATTCGGCTCTTTTGGGCAAGTTGCACCCGTATCTAGCTCAAGAACACAAGAACACTCAATATATCCACCAAAGTAGGACTAGGGTATTACGCATCCTCGCGGCCTGAACCTGGATAAACGATCCGTGTGCTCCCTGTTAGACCTGCTCTTCTCACGACCCCGCGCCCCGCCAACCGTAGTAGGAATATCCCATAGGTGTCGTTTTGCACCGACATCTTTGGCGCGCCAGGTAGGGGGCGCAGTTGTGAGAATCCGGTCTAGCAGTTAGCCTAGCGGTTCTTCAGCGCCATGGCTCCCAAGAAGAAGACGATCGCGATGATCGGCTCATCGGGAGCCAAACGGCCCGTGCCAGCGCGAACGAGCAGCGGGCCGGTCGCGGACAGAACCCGAGCCATGGCCCGCGAACACCAACATCGCTCTGGCAGTCAGAGCCTGGCGAGTGGCGTCATTCGTGCGCCAGACGGCGGGCCGCGCATCGCCAAATCCAAAGACGGGGCTGGGCCCCCCGCAGGCGGCGCGGGGCCCTCCAGGAGTGTCACTGTGCCACCCACGGGCGGCGCAACAACCTCCAAGACGCCTACGCCGGCACCCACAACACTCTCTTCCCAGGGTGCGTGCGACGACCAGCGCCACCACGCTAGAGACCCCGGACGCCGCCGTGGGAAGAGTCCTGTGCATCATCTGCGGAACGAAGGAGTCCAGCATGCCCGCCGAAGTGCTGGCAAAAATGGCACGCAGTCGCTGGGCCGTGATAGAGCTCCTTCTAACGTGGTTAGAAGTTGAAGCACGCCATGGTCCATGCAGCTGTCGCCACCACCCACACCAGCAGAAGCTTTGGCGCGCGCGCAGCTACTCCTGGACTTCCCTCCTGCTGCAGAGAAGCTCGACGAGTGGAGAGCCACCAACCGGAGCCTCGTCCCCATCGCCAATAAAGATGATCCGTGATCGGCGGGGCCATCGTGCCGGCGCTCCGTGGAACCACCGCATGCCAGTGGCGGAGGGGCCGGGGGTGCTGTGGCCACGGTGCACTCTCCTACTCCACGCCAGCCACCGCGGGTGTCGGTCCGTCGCGATGACGCTTGTGATAACATTTCCATAGCGTCGTCTGACCCACGAACCCACCACGACCAGCGCCAAGTTCTTCGAGAACGGGCCCACGAAGATGCTCGAACCACCATCGAGCGCCAGCGCGATACACGCCACCAGTCGGATAAGCGGGCGGGACCCGCTATGGACCACCCAGCATCGGGGGGCTCCAGCGGCCTACCTTAGGAGGTGGGTTGCCCAGCCTTTACCCGTGAGCTGTGGCAGTTCTAGTGGCCGTCCCACCGCATGTTCAAGCCCGACGTCGGCGAGAAGTACAATGGCAAGACCCATCCGTCAGAGTTCCTAAGCACCTACACCATCATGATGCAAGCTGCCGGAGCTCGCGACGACAAGGTGCTTGCCAACTACTTCCCGTTGGCACTGAAGCCCAACGTCATTCTTGGTTGATGCACTTGCCGGCTGTAGCGACCAGACCTCAAACAGTCTGTGCTGCTGTGCACCAGTGTCATCCCTAGATCAGTAATGCTGACACGCACAGTACAAATGGAGGATTTATAACAGAGTAGCAATCACACACTTATTACAACGAATATCTCAAAAGAGAATAAGTATGACAAATATGGCTTAAGGCCATCTAATACGATAACAGCGGAAGACTTGGAAGAATAGTGGGTCCATCAACTCCAACGGCATCATTGAGTATAAGACCACGACCTAAGGCACCTTACTCGTCGTCTGAAAAGTCTGCAACATAAAACGTTGCAGCCCGAAAACGGGTCAGCACATGGAATATGCTGGCAATGTAACACATAGAGAGTAATGAACAGAATGATGCTATCACTACATGCATATTAGGCTGGTAGAAGGCTCTATGGTTACTGTTTTGCAAAAAGCCAGTTTTTCCCTACTGCAAAGGAATAAATTTTATTTAACTATCATGGTGGTTGTTAAACATTGAGAATGGTTGACAGCATTCTCAATCCCAATTAAGTATCATCATTAACCCAACAAAATTAATTAAAGTAACATGATGATGAGATTCACATGATGATCCAAGTACTAGATACTCAAGATGTCCATAACCGGGGACACGGCTAACCATGATTAGTTTATACACTCTGCAGAGGTTTGTGCACTTTCCCCCACAAGACTCGATCTCCTCCGTTGGCATTCTCGCACTTCATGGTGTTTGAGAAATGGATGACCGAGACACAGTCTTTCAGAAGCGTTAACTCTCTACTCCGGGTAGACAGTACCACCTACAACCCCTACATCTGCTAGTCTACCTCTTCAAGAGCTCACACAACTTAATCAACTATGCTAGAGCCCATAATAGCTTGTGGCTACACACGGATGTTTCTAGCATGAATAATCTCATGATCCCTTTGAGCCTGGGTGGCGGTCCTTAGAAAAACAGGCAATCCTGGAATACCCAGGTACCTCAATCCACCCAGATGTGTGTTTTAGTTGCCACCTTAAGTAAACCATTAATTAACAATCTCACATCTTTCATGGATACACTCACCCAATCCACGTCTACTAGCATAGCATAGCAATATAAGCAAACGTAGATGTAACTCCCAAAGGTTGGATAATAAAACAGGTAATAGGTACTACCTCAACTACTTCCCAATACCCACAATTTAATTAGATCCTAATCATGCAATGTTCGAGGATTGGTCTAATGCATTAAAACTGGGTAGTAAAAAGGTATGATCAAAGTGTTACTTGCCTTGCTGGTGATCCGTGAAACTTAGAGATTCGAAGTAGCAAGCGGCACACTCCGGGTACTCTATCGCAAACAAACAAGCATACAATAAGCACTCATCAAATGCACAGGTAAAACTCAAATAAAAGATCTAACCAGAAAGTTCAACTTAAGAACTCCGGTTTGCAAAAAGAAACAAATCGAACGAAGCAACGAAAGTCAAACGGCGAAAGAAACAAGCTTCGTTTACTAATCTGAATCTAGGTCAAATTTTACAGTAGCAAAACTTGTTTGAGTAGGTTAAATAGAAAGAGAATTTCGAGACGAAACTCTAGGCGCTTGAATCGCCTGATTCCGATAAATGAGCGAAAAGATAAACCAGAACGAAAATCTGATCAGAAATCGCGATCTGGAATAATCACGGAAAATCCGATGAAAAAGAAAACTGACGAACAGTTAAACAAATGGACGTTCGTTAGCTGCGACAAACCGACGAACACGTTCGTTAAAACGAACGGATAGGTGAACGTTCACTAATTAATTAAACCAAAAAAAATAAACCGATCTAAAAAAATAAACCTAGTTTTAAAAAAATAAACCGAACGGTTTTATAAAAACTGAACGGCGAACGGCGGCTGCGGCTACCTCGTCGGGGCAACTCCGGCGGGGCTCGGGACGGGCTCCGGCGGTGCTCGGGGGGTGCGGCGAGGGGCGGCGAGGCTCGGGG
>NC_057808.1:392064037-392094679 GCF_018294505.1 Triticum aestivum
CGGGCAGCTCCGGCGGCGGCTTCTGGCGGCGGGGCGGGTCAGGGTGAGGTGGGGAAGAGGCGGCGGGGTCGGGGGTATTTAAGAAGGGGAGGGGGTGCCGTGGGGGAGGGGCAAGGCGGCGGCGGCGTCGTCCCCGACCGGGACTCGGGCGGCGGCGGTCTCCAGGAGGGAGACGGCTCGGGCGGGGCGGCTGGGCCGTCGGCTGGGCTTCGGCCTAGTCGGCGCGCTCGGCGTTTTTTTTAAATAATTTCGCCGAACATAAAAAAATCGTAGAAAAATAAAAAATTAAAAAATGCCAAAACAAAATTTCACCGTCTAAATAAAATAATTAGAACGAGATGAACATTTTCTTGGCCCAAAAAATGCAGTTTTGAAAAACGTGCAATTTTTCTAATGCAATTAAAATTGCAAATAAAATCCGAATAAAATCAAATATTTGATTTTAATATTTTCCTCCAATATTTCAATTATTTTGGAGAAGTCATATTTTCTCCTCTCATTTATTTTAATACGAAATATTTTTCGGAGAGAAAAATAATTAAAACCAAAAATCCTCGTTTTATTATTTCATAAAAAATTCAAATATGAAAACCGGGGAAATCCTCAACTCTCTCCGAGGGTCCTTGAGTTGCTTAGGATTTTTTTCGAGGATTTGCCAAAATGAAATAAAATATGCTATGCAATGATGATCTAATGTATAACATTCCAAATTGAAAATTTGGGATGTTACAAACGTACCCCCTTAAGATGAGTCTCGCCCTCGAGATTCGGGTTGGCTAGAAAATAGGTGAGAGTGGTTCTTCCGTAGATCTTCCTCTCGCTCCCAGGTGGCTTCATCTTCAGTGTGGTGACTCCACTGAACTTTGCAGACCTTGATAACCTTGCTGCGGGTGACTCGGCTGGCATACTCAAGAATCTTAACTGGTTTCTCCTCATAGGTCAAATCACTTTCAGCTGAATCGCTTCCAGTGGCACTGTATCTCTCAGTGGTATCTCAGCCATCTCTGCGTGGCACTTCTTCAACTGGGAAACGTGAAATACATCATGAACTCCTGACAATCCTTCAGGCAATTTCAGCTTGTAAGCAACTTCTCCCATACGCTCCAAAACTCTGTATGGTCCTACAAAACGTGGCGCTAACTTTCCCTTAACTCCAAAGTGCTTCAGTCCTCGAAGTGGTGATACTCAAAGATAAACTCTGTCTCCGACTTCGTGAACTGTCTCTTTACGTTTAGAATCCGCATAACTCTTCTGCCTGGACTGGGCTACCTTGAGCCTATCACGAATCAACTTCACTTTCTATTCTGATTCCTTAATCAAGTCTGGTCCAAACAACTGGCGGTCTCCAACTTCGTCCCATAACAATGGTGTTCTACACTTCCTTCCGTACAAAGCTTCGAAAGGGGCCATCTTCAAACTGGTTTGATAACTGTTTTTGTAAGAAAACTCTCCATACGGCAGGTTGTCGTCCCAACTAGATCCATAATCTAGCGCACAAGCTCTCAACATGTCCTCCAAAATCTGATTTACTCTCTCGGTCTGTCCATCTGTCTGTGGGTGAAAAGCTGTACTGAATTCTAGCCTGGTTCCCAAAGTTTCATGTAACTGATTCCAAAACTTCGAGGTAAACTGGGTTCCTCTATCTGATACAATGGTCCTCGGAACTCCATGCAAACATACGATTCTGGTCATGTATATCTTTGCCAACTTAGCACTGGTGTAAGTGGTCTTCACTGGGATGAAATGAGCTACCTTCGTCAAACGATCGACTACAACCCATATTGAGTCATAGCCTGAACGAGTCCTGGGCAATCCCGTGATAATATCCATGCCTAGTTTATCCCACTTCCTTTCGGGTATCGGCAATGGCTGTAGCAATCCTGCTGGCTTCTGATGCTCTGCCTTCACTCTCTGACATACATCACAAACTGCTACATACTCCGCAATATCCTTCTTCATTTTGGTCCACCAAAAAGTATCCTTCAAATCCAAATACATCTTGGTATTTCCTGGGTGAATCGAATACGGTGAATCATGGGCCTCTTGCAAGATCAACTTCCTGATCTCCGGATCATTGGGCACGTAAACGCGGTCCTCAAACCATAAGGTATCGTGCTCATCCTCGCGAAATCCTTTGGCTTTTCCTTTGCTCATCCTTTCCTTTATCTCGTCAATTTCCTTGTCTGTCTTTTGAGCTTCCCTGATCCTTTCCATCAAGGTAGACTGAATCTCCAACGTTGCTACGTAGCCTCTCGGTACTATCTCCAAACATAGCTCGCGAAGATCCTCGGCTAATACTTTCGGTAACTCTCCGGTCATGAGTGTGTTGACATGGCTCTTGCGGCTCAACGCGTCTGCTACTACGTTAGCCTTTCCGGGGTGATAATGCAATCTCATATCATAATCCTTAATGAGCTCCAACCATCTCCTTTGCCTGAGATTCAACTCCTTCTGCGTGAAAATGTACTTCAAACTCTTGTGATCCGTGTACACCTCACAGTGGTTTTCGATGAGAAAATGTCTCCATGTCTTCAACGCATGCACTACGTCTGCTAACTCCAAATCATGGGTGGCATAATTCTTCTCATGGGGTTTAAGTTGTCATGAAGCATATGAAACAACTCTTCCTTCCTGCATTAGCACTGCTCCAAGTCCTCGACGTGAAGCGTCGCAATATACCTCATAATCCTTGCATTGATCTGGTAGAATCAACACTGGTGATGTAACCAATCGTTTCTTCAACTCTTGGAAACTAGCTTCACATTCCTCAGTCCAATTGAACTTGGTGTCCTTCTTTAACAGCTCTGTCATGGGCTTAGCAATCCTCGAGAAATTCTCAATGAACCTCCGGTAGTATCCTGCAAGTCCAAGAAAACTCCAGATTTCTCCAACTGACGTGGGTGATTCCCAGCTTGTTACTGTGTCAACTTTGGTGGGGTCTACTGCTATTCCTTCTCCGGATATAACATGTCCGAGGAATCCAACTTCCTTCAACCAAAACTCACATTTGCTGAACTTGGCATATAACTGATGTTCTCTGAGCTTCTCAAGTACCAAACGCAAATGCTCCTTATGCTCCTCTTCGTTCTTTGAGTAGATCAAAATATCATCAATGAACACCACGACGAACTTATCCAAAAACTCCATAAACACTTTGTTCATCAGGTTCATGAAATAGGCAGGTGCGTTAGTCAGACCAAACGACATAATGGTATACTCATATAGCCCATACTTGGTGGTAAAAGCCGTCTTAGGTATATCCAGCTCTTGAATCTTTAACTGATGGTATCCTGATCGTAGATCGATCTTGGAAAATACCTTAGCTCCTTGTAATCGGTCAAACGGATCATTGATCATCGGCAGTGGGTACTTGTTCTTGATGGTCACTTCGTTCAATCCACGATAATCAACAACCATCCTCAACGATCCATCTTTCTTCTCCACTAGAAGTACTGGTGATCCCCAAGGTGACGAACTTGGGCGAATATAGCCTTTATCCAGTAACTCCTTAATCTGCTTCTTAATCTCCTCCAAATCTTTTGCGGGCATCCTGTATGGTCTCTTAGATATTGGTCCTGTGCCTAGCAAAAGTTCAATCAGAAACTCAATGTCTCTATCCGGTGGCATGCCTGGCAACTCTTCTGGAAATACATCAGGGAAATCCTTCACCACTGGTACTTCCTCCTGTACAACTCCTGATAAGGAATTCACCTGAGTCCTCTTCGGCATATGCCGGGATACATACTTAATCCTTCTTCCTTCTGGGGTGGTAAGCAAAATCGTCTTACTGGCGCACTCAATGTTCCCTCCATACTTTGATAACCAATCCATGCCTAATATCACATCCAATCCTTGCGATTCCAATACTATTAGGTCCGAGGGAAACACGTAGTTACCAATCCTTAATGGTAACCAATCACACCATAAGCTAGCCATATACTCTGCTCCTGGCGAGGTTACTAACATGGGTGACCTAAGGGCTTGGGTTGGCATTTTATACTTATCCACAAATCCCCTTGATATGTATGAATGCGATGCACCAGTATCAAAAAGAACGAGGGCAGTAAATGACTTAACCAAAAACTTACCTATTACTGCATCTGGCTGAGCTTCGACCTCCTCCACGCTAACGTGGTTCACATGTCCTTTGTTAAAAGGGTTCGGCTTCTTCCCAGAGCTTCCATTGCCATTTCCATTCCGGGCTTCAGGACATTCAGTTGCATAATGTCCAGTCTTCTGGCACTTGAAACAAGTAACGTGACTTAGATCCCTCTTGGCTGGGGTAGATGGGTTATTACGGTTCTGCCCGTTGCTTCCTCCATTCCCATTACCATTCTTGGGTCCACTATGGTTGTGCGAACTACCTCCTCCATGGGTGTGCTGAAACTGTCCTCCCGATTTCGGGGTAAAACGTGGCTTCTGCTGAGCTCCAGAATTGTACTTCCCTTGTCCATACTTCCTTTTACGGTTTTCAATCTACTGTTGCTTCCCTTCAATCATGAGTGCTCTATCTACCAACTCCTGGTAGTTGTTGAAGGTTGCTACCATCAACTGCATGCTCAGCTCATCATTCAGTCCTTCAAGAAACTTCTCCTGCTTGGCTGCATCTGTAGCAACGTCATCTGGAGCATAACGTGCTAACTTACTAAAGTCCTCCACATACTGGCCTACGGTGCGTCCTCCTTGGCGTAGGTTGCGAAACTCACGCTTCTTCATAGTCATAGCTCCTGCTGAAACATGGGCAGTACGGAAAGCTTGCTGAAACTGGTCCCATGTGACAGTGTCAATAGGGTGTGTGGCTGTGTAATTCTCCCACCATGATGATGCAGGTCCATCAAGCTGATGTGCGCCAAAACACACTCTCTCCGCATCTGTGCATCCTACAGTGGTCAACTCCCTTCCAACTTTGCGGAGCCAATCATCCGCAACAATCGGCTCGGTGCTGCTGGAAAACACCGGCGGATTTAGCCTCAAGAAACGGGCTAAGTGATCAACAGGTGGTGGTGGTGGGTTGTTGTTGTTGTTGTTGCCTTGGTTCTGTACTAACACTTGCATCAGGGCATTCTGTTGCTGAATCAACTGAGTGATCTCCGGTGGGAAAACAAATCCGGTGTCGCGTCTCGGAGGCATCTGATAGGTTTAGAAAAGATGAGAATTTAGAATAGAATGAGGTCTAGAGAGAAAACACTACCCATATGCTCATGAGACAAACACAATCAATATCACTCAATCAAATCAAACAAGGCATACAATCGATCTAACTATCGTTACAAAAGTGCTCGAACTATACTATATACATGGGGGAATACTACTACTGATATGGTGGTCTACTAGAAATTTTGATCGGTCGAAGACTCCATGATATCTGCTCCAGCTTCATCCACAAAATCATCTTCACTGGGGTCTGAGTCGGTGTCGTCGATGATGATGTAGTTATTCGGGCAAGTAGATGTGACACCCAAGTTTTTATTTGGATTTTTCAAAAGATTTTATTTGACTTGAGGGGAGTGATTTAAATTTTTCTTCAAGAGAACTCTCCCTCTCAAATAATTTTTCTTTATGGCAAAAGTTTTATTTGGACCCACCCAAGCTCTGTCTTTGGTCTTGGAGGTTTTTGCTTTTCATTTGGACTCAAGACAAAATGTTTCTCATTTCGGGAAAATAACTTTTGAAAATCTTTTTGAAATGCATTATGGCTTTTGGAATAACCCTTTGACACTTTCAACAATTCCTTCTTGCCATGGTCTTAGTGCAAATCCTCTCTCCTAACCCTTCCCTCACCTTTGGATCATGATTTGCATCAAATCCAGCAAGTTGAACCTCCCCATGTGATTATTTCCATTTAAATTCTATTCAAATAATTTTCTGTCTTCTCTTCTAGCACTTGGAGATTTACAAAGGAACTCCTCTTTCTGTCTTGATTTTTGGCCCCAAACTTCTTTCCCCTCCTAGTCCTTTGAACCCTCAACCTAGAACCATGAAGATCCACTGGTCTTCAGTTCAAATTTTTCAAACTACATCTGCTGCCAGTTTGGACCAGATTTGTCAAATTTGGTGAAATTCATTCAAAACTTTCTCCAAAAATTCCAAGTAAAATCAGGCAGCCTCTGGGTGCATTGAGTGGTCATCTCACCAAGTTACAGCCCCAGAAAAATTTATCTCATAGCCAAAACCTTCTGTCGAACACCTGCAATGCACTGTCTATGTCAAGTTCAGAAAGTTCAGAAATTCAGTCAGTGGCCTGCTGTCGTTTTCTTCAGAGAAGGACGTTGATCTCGCCAGTGCCACCGCGTCGCCTTGCTCCTCGTCCCCTCCCCCTTGTTCCTGCACCGCACGAACGCCGGGCGCCTTGCGGGCGTCGGCGACGAGCAGCAGAAGGTGCGCCGCCCCGTGACCGACGCCGGCGGCGGCTTTGCGGACGCCAGCGGGAGACACGGCGCCGACGAGGCCACCCAGCGCCGCCCAAACCTCCGGAGCTCGCCGCGTGGCCTTCCACTCCCCCGAATGCGCTGCCGCTCTCGTCATGAACCGCAGGGCGCGGAGCGTGCTCTCTGCTGCCGTTGAGCTCGTGCGGTCACCTCACCGCGGACCGACGCCATTACGCCAAGACCGACCCCGTTTAGCTGTGAAACGACTCCAGTAACCTCCACTGATGCTGCCTGGCCGCTCAAACCACCTGCCAATCCACTGCTCCGCCGTAATCGCTCACCGGAGATTCTCCGTTCATGGCCACCCCGTCGATCTGCCTATAAATAGAGGCCCCGAGCTTCAACTCGAGCACCCACCATCCCTACACTCCTCCTAGAGCACGCCTAGCCACTGGAAGAGCCCCGAGGAGGTCTCCTTCCTCGACTCCGGCCGCCGCGACCCGCCACGGGATCCAGCCCGATTCGCCCCCGTGTGTGCTCCTCCGCCTCCTTTCTCTTGCCAGTAGCTTCACCTTGCACCCCTCGTTCTGACCCGCGCCTCAATTTGTAGCTTGCAGCCCTCCACCGGAGTTCCCCATCCTCACCCGAGCCGCCGTCCGCCGGAGATAGTGTCGCCGTCGACGTGGTGCTCCCCGTTGGACGAGTCCACCACCCATCAACGCGGAAGAGTACGCTGAAGCTCTTGGTACCCTCCATTTCTCCTAGCTCGCCGTGGTTCGACGCCGGCGTCCACCGCAGTCTTCGGGCGCCGGCGAGCTTTTTAAACCTGACAGGTGGACCCCACCTGTCAGCCTCTATTCTATTCTCCTTCGAACCGTTATCTGTTGGCGCCTTCGGGCAAATACGTTTCCTCCTTTGCACTTGCGCATTCCCAACCGAAGCGTTTTCTGTTTTCTCAGTTAAAACCCTGGAACTTTTCTGTTTCATTACAGATAAGTCCCTGGACGGAAACCTTTATCACTTTTTAATACAAAGGTATTTTTGAGTGATTCTTTTTCTGACAATCTTCAAATTTTGTCTAGTTTTTTATGGGATTTATTTGAAAAATATTTGGCAAAGTTTCTGTGGATGTGTTGGTTTTCACGTTAGTACCCGTTTCGTGATTGCCGTAGGTTCCGGGAGAGGTGACGGAGCCGCGAACTTCGCCGAGCTAGACTCCGACTTCTCCGAACCAGGCAAGCATGTTTTGAACATTTGATATGACAGGTGTTTTACATGTTTTCATGAAAGTTTGTGCGTGGCATATGAGTGTCAGTAAATACCTCGTTGCTTGTAAGTCAACGACCCGGTTGTTCTAAAGTTGCGATGATCTCTGATGAGAGATGGCCTAATCATGTGGTGACATGAAGGGCAGCAAGGTGGTACTGTTGTAGCATACCAGCCTTGCGTCATCCGACTTTCTCCGACGTTAACGTGGTTGGAGCCTCGTTATCGTTCTTTTCCCGCATGTTCCAAAGTTGCGATGATCTCTGATGAGAGATGGCCTAATCATGTGGTGACATGAAGGGCAGCAAGGTGGTACTGTTGTAGCATGCCAGCCTGGCGTCATCCGACTTTCTCCGACGTTAACGTGGTTGCAGCCACATTATCGTTCTTCCCCCTTCCGTGCTACCACATGTCTCATTGCCAGGATGCGGTTTAGTAAGTTGGTAACCTCTTTCCGTGTACACACCAAACAGAGATGCTGGGATGATGGTACCTTGGCCCAGGATTAAAGCCAGTCATCCGGTCCGGGGGCATGGGTGTTTCCGGTTGGGACCGAGAGGGGGGGCATCCCCTTAAAGCGCGCGTTTAGAAATTTGATCCCATGCTACGCGAGGTTGTAGCCTCCCCGTCTCAAGGTTTTTCTTGAACGATGCCGAGGGTGATCCCTGGCTTCAGATGGTTGAATTGGGTGTGTACTGGTTAGACGTGTTTCTTCCAAAACACCGTAGACGGAACTAGTCCCCGTGACTACTGAAATCCGTTGGCTATGGTTAAGTACAAACTCTGCAGAGTCAATTCTTTCCAAATCATCGTATCCATGATCAAGTAATGAAAACATTTTATCCATATCTATCCGCGTGGAAAACTTGTACCCGGTGAACAAGCTCAAGTGGTAAAACCCAGTTTTGTCGTTATTCCTGTGGATGGACTAACTTTATATTTGTCTCATGCTTGTGATAAATTTATGTTCCCGAACTATTGTATTATTGAGCTGTGATATAAGCCCTTTATGTGACGTCGCGCAGACGTCCGACTGTGGCGTGTTCTTGTTTCTTACATTAAATATAAGCCCTTTATGCGATGTCGCTCAGACGTCCGACTGTGGCACGCACTGTCTTTATTTTCTATTATAAGCCCTTTATGTGGTGTCGCCTCGACGCCCGACTATGGCATTATTATTCCGCATTTTCCGCTCGAGGAGTCTTTCAGACACTCGTTTGGCACCAGCATTATTATTCCGCATTTTCCGCTCGAGGAGTCTTTCAGACACTCGTTTGGCACCAGCATTATTATTCCGCATTTTTCCGCTCGAGGAGTCTTTCAGACACTCGCTTGGCACCAGTATTACTATTCTGCAGTTTCCGCTCGAGGCGTCATTCAGACCCTCGCTTGGCACCCAGTTTTTACTACCTCTATGTCTGATCGTACTGGTTAACTTATTCATGTACTTCATGTTTACATTTGTTATACCTTATGTCCGAACTATCTTGCGAGTACTTTCATAGTACTCACCTGGCTTGTTGATTTGGCCAGATGTTGACGAAGGCGATCTCTTGGATGAAGAGTTTGATAGCGCGTCCGATGCCTAGAGGAGTCCCAGTCAATCCTGCGCGATCCCGGATATTGGTCACTTGTATTATACACGCTTCCGCCACCCGCAATAAGTCTTCTCGAGCCTCACTCCGACGCTCGAAGAGTTGTAGTCTTCTGGAATCATATCACCCGCTTCGCGGTGATATTTCCACCACCGTTATTATCGTGAGTTAGTAGTTTGCCACCCTATCCGCCGTATTGTTTTAGCGGCGTGCATGTAATAAATTGTTGGGCAGTCTCTGCTCAACCTTGTATTATATTTAGTACTCCTGGTATTTTTCTTCTGTGACCAAGATAATGTCTACCAGTGGGAAGGAATTCTTCCTCGCTGGTCCGTAAAAGGGATTGGTCTCTCAATAATTATTTTATTGAAAAACTGGTCGTGACAGTAGAATCGTCATCTTCTCCTCCTGGAGCTGGGTCTCCCATGAATACTCCGATGTTCTGTGTCAGGTCGCCATTCTTCCTCACTAGTGTGACGATTTCCTCCATATAATCCTCGCGTGTAGCCTTGAGTTCTTCCTCCAACTCCGTGATCTTGGTCAATGCCTTCTTCAGATCTATCATGTCTGGCACATCAGCTCGCCGGGAGTTCACCCTCTACCAGCACAAGCTCAGTGACGACGTGTCTATGCACCAAGCCGTGGTGCAATTCAAGGGAGGACGCTCTGCTGCTCGCCACTTCCGTTTTGTTGGAAGGGCCATGCCTACGGAGAGGCATGCCATGCAGATGGCTGCCCGTGAGGCGATAGCTCGCCTTCGGGGCATCCTCCCTACGATGAAGACTCGTCGCTACCGCTACCTCCCATGCCATGTGCCGTACACCAGCCACTATGCGTTCGCCTGCCATCGGGGAGAACGAGATGAAGCCATCGAGATGGTTGTGGAGTATCTCAAGGCTCTGGAGGAGTCTTTCGACAACCTCGTAGATGATCTTGTGGCTGCCCGCATGGACTTAGTCCGGGGCGGTCCTGCCAGCAGGAAGGAGCTTCTCCACACGGCACCGCCCCTGACATTCGTCTCGTCTTCAGCCTCGTATGCACCGGCCGTTTTGGCCACCGCTCGCCGTCTGCCTACCACTGAGGAGTTCGACCGAGTCATCGCTCCTACTCCAGTCAGAGCCGCACCGCCTGCCGCACGCGCTCTACCACCAGTCGCCCCCACACCATCACCGCAGCACAGCGTTACGCGCCAGGAGCCAGCTAGAGAGGAGGTGGAGGTTGACTCTCCTGGACCGCTGAGCCTTGCCATCGGCAAGGGGAAGGAGATCTTCACCATCTCCGACTGAGAGCACCGAGTAGCCGCGTGTTATGTCTGCCTGTATGATGTGTTGTTTTATCTGTACGCTAGTTTGTGTTGGTGTGTTTGCTGCCTTCCGGAGTAGTACGCTAGTTTTAAATAGCATGTCAGGATTGTGTACGCGCATCCTGAGTGCTATATCATGTGTTTGCTTTTCGCATGTAAGTTTTATGTTAAGCACTTCTTCTCCATGAAAAATCATTTGTGTTTCTTTGAAAACCTTGAAGCCTTTTGATTATTGCCTTTGCGAGATTTCTCTTGTGCTACACAGTTTTTCTCATGGGTTTTGCAAATAATACCCCAGACTGGAAAAATGTCTCGCCCGTGGACTCGCTCCATGCCCAATCAGCCAGAAGAGATTTATGGGACACAAACCAGCAACAATTTCACTCAGGGTCAGTCCAGCCAACAAGACAGCGAAGCAGCACTGTCTCAAGTATGCCGTCTCTTCGAGCAAAGCCAGCAACAGCACCAAGAGATGATGAACCATGTCATCAATATGGGAAACCACCGTGAACCCTATCAACCCCATTCCAAGTTATCTGAGTTACAGAAGACTCGCCCCTCAACTTTTTCTCACACCGATAGGCCGCTGGAAGCCGATGATTGGCTTCGTGAGATTGAAAGGAAACTGATTATTGCTCAGTGCTCAGATCATGAGAAGGTGCTTTATGCACCACACTACCTTACTGGAGCAGCCGCAGCATGGTGGGAAAACTTCCTGCACATGCATCCCAGGGAACACAACATCACCTGGGAAGAGTTCAAGGAAGGTTTCCGTGGGGCACACATCCCCAGGAGCATCCTAAAGATCAAGAAGAGAGAGTTTGATGACCTGAGGCAAAGAGGCATGTCAGTGACAGAGTACAATGGTCAGTTCACCCAGCTGTCTCGTTATGCCTACGACGAGCACATGACAGAAAGCAAGAAGATGGAAAAATTTCTGGACGGCCTGGCACCAGCACTGAGATGCCAACTGATTGTTCACACCTTTCCGGACTTTAAGACGCTGGTGGACAAGGCCATCACCTTGGAGAATGAACGCCGTAGTCTGGAAGATATCCGTAAGCGGAAGAGGGACAAGACGACTCTTGCCCGCAGCAACCGAGGCAAGACTGAGGTCCCAAGGACAGACACAAGGAGATCCACGACTACTGAGCCAAAGCCCGTCGGACAATTTCATGCCAGGGATAAGGAGTACACATACCGTCCAGGGGTCACCTGCTATGCTTGTGGTTAACAAGGGCATTATGCTAAACAGTGCCCGAAGCCAAGAGACTCGGCACCCAAGCCGAACAATGGTGGAAACAATCCAGCCCCAAAGCGCAACAATTTCAACCCCAACAACAACCACAGGAAGGGTCACCTGAACCATGTGACCAGGGAAGAAGCGCAGAATGCCCCAGACATCGTGCTCGGTACGTTCCCTGTCAACACAGTACCTGCCACGGTTTTGTTTGATTCTGGAGCTTCCCATTCGTTCGTTTCGAAGAGTTTTGTTTCGCAACATGGTTTTCCGATACTTCCCTTGGAAAAATCTATGATCATCAAGTCCCCCAGAAATAAGCAAATCGCTCAGGGTTACTGCCAAGGAGTGGTCATTGAGTTCGAAGGACTACAATTCCACGCGAATCTCATCGTGTTGGAGAGTAAAGGACTGGATGTCATTTTAGGGATGGACTGGTTGACCACCAACAAAGGATTCATCAACTGTTTCAATCGGACAGTGATTCTCACACACCATCACGGCAAGACAATAAGAGTCTCCGCTCAAGAAAGGCCACGATCACAGAAACCAAAGCTGAACAAAATGGACATTGCAGAACTGAGAAAAGTTCCAGTGGTATGCGAATTTCCTGATGTGTTCCCTGAAGAACTACCAGGCATGCCACCAGACCGAGAGATAGAATTCAGCATTGAACTAGCACCTGGCACCGCTCCCATCTATAAGAAGCCGTATAGAATGGCACCCTCAGAACTGGTGGAGTTGAAGAAGCAGATAAAGGAGTTGTTGGACAAAGGATTTATTCGAGCCAGCTCCTCACCATGGGGTTCGCCTGTGTTGTTCGCCAAGAAGAAGGATGGGACACTGAGACTGTGTATAGACTATCGAGCCCTCAATATGGTCACCATCAAAAACAAATATCCGATGCCACGGATAAATGATTTGTTTGACCAGCTCGCACAAGCCAAGGTATTTTCAAAGATTGATTTGAGATCGGGATACCATCAACCGAAGGTACGGACAGAAGATATTCCCAAGACAGCATTCACTTCCAGATATGGGTTATACGAGTTTACAGTGATGCCTTTTGGACTAACAAACGCCCCCGCCTATTTCGTCCACCTCATGAACAAAGTGTTCATGAAATTCATGGACAAATTTGTGGTGGTATTCGTTGACGATATTCTGGTTTACTCGAGGACACCAGAAGAGCATGCTGAGCACCTCAAAATTGTTTTGGGAGAATTGAGGAAACATCAGTTGTACGCCAAATTTAGCAAGTGTGAATTTTGGCTAAGATAAGTTGGTTTCTTAGGCCATATACTGAACCAAGAAGGAGTGGCCGTAGACCCAGAAAAAGTCAAGGCCATACTAGACTGGAAGCCGCCCGCCAACGTCACTGATGTGCGGAGTTTCCTAGGAATGGCCGGGTATTACAGGAGATTTATTGAAGGATTCTCCACTGTGGTGAAACCTATGACCCAACTACTCAAGAAGGACAAGAAATTTGAATGGACGGAAGCATGCGAGCAGAGCTTCCAAGAACTCAAGAAGAAGCTGACAACCGCACCGGTCTTAACTGTGCCAGACATACACAAAAGTTTTGAAGTGTATTGTGACGCGTCCCGAAAAGGTCTCGGATGTGTACTAATGCAGGATGGCAAAGTTGTCGCATATGCCTCCAGGCAGCTGCGAAAACATGAGGAAAATTATCCAACACATGACTTGGAGCTAGCAGCAGTCATACATGCACTCAAGGAGTGGAGGCACTTTCTGTTGGGAAATCGCTGTGAAATATACACGGACCATAAGAGCCTCAAATATATCTTCACACAACCAGAGCTGAACTTACGCCAACGACGCTGGTTGGAACTGGTCAAGGACTATGACGTCGGTATTCACTACCACCCAGGGAAAGCAAATGTAGTGGCCGATGCCCTTAGTCGAAACCCCAGCCCGGACAATGACGGTCATCAAGATTTGAGGCCTGAGTTTCAGCGAGAGTTCGCTAGGCTCAACATGATGTTAGTCTCTGAGGGCACCGTATCAAATCTGGAGATACAACCCACCCTGGTGGAACAAATTAAGAAGGCTCAACAGGGACATCCCAGCATCGAAGGCATAAAGAAGAAAATGAATCTCAGTAAGACTTCAGAATTCGTCACAGACAGTGAAGGAACATTATGGTACCGAGACAGACTTAGCGTACCTAACATTGAGGAACTCAAGCAACAGATCTTGACGGAAAGCCACACCGCTCCATACTCGATCCATCCTGGAGGAACCAAAATGTACAAGGACATTCAGGAAAGATTTTGGTGGCACGGTACGAAAAGAGATATAGCCACATTTATTGCATGTTGCGATTCATGTCAGCGCATCAAGGCCGAGCATCAAAAGCCAGCAGGGCTACTCCAGCCTAACAGGATACCGGAGTGGAAATGGGATGAAATAGGGATGGATTTCATTGTCGGATTACCCCGATCACAGCGCGGAAATGACGCCATATGGGTCATCACAGACCGACTAACCAAGGTTGCTCATTTCATTCCCGTAAAGACTACCTACTCCGCACAAAGACTGGCAAAACTTTATCTCTCTCGTATAGTTTGCTTGCACGGAGTCCCAAAGACTATAATATCAGACCGGGGCACCCAATTCGTCTCCAAATTTTGGGATCACCTACAACAAGCTCTGGGCACGCAACTAGCTTTCAGTACAGCGTACCACCCTCAGACTGATGGACAAACAGAACGTGTAAACCAAATACTAGAGGATATGCTAAGAGCCTGTGTGCTCACCTATGGATCCAGTTGGGAAGAGAGTTTGCCGTATGCCGAATTTGCTTACAACAACAGTTACCAAGCCAGCTTGCAAATGGCACCCTTTGAAGCACTATACAGACGGAGGTGTCGTACCCCACTGAACTGGTCAGAAACAGGTGACAGCCGTATCTTCGGCCCAGACATGCATAAAGAGGCCGAGGAGAAAGTTAAACAAATCAGGGACAGACTCAAGACAGCACAGAGCCGACAAAAGAGCTACTATGATCAGAAGCATCGTGAGGTCAGCTTTGAACCCGGTGATTCCGTATACCTCCGAGTATCTCCTATGAGGGGTCTGCAACGGTTCAAAATTAAGGGGAAGCTAGCCCCAAGATTTATTGGACCATTTTGTGTGAAGGCACGAAGAGGCACGGTAGCCTACCAACTAGACCTACCCGAGGAGCTGTCAGACGTCCATAACGTATTCCACGTCTCACAGTTGAGGAAATGTGTGAGTAACCCGGAGAAGCATGTACCTCATGAGAACATTGATATGCAACCAAATCTCACCTACAGAGAAAGGCCAGTAAAGATTTTAGAAGAGTCTGAACGGAGGACCCGTCAGAAAACGACAAAATTTTTCAGGGTTCAGTGGAGCAACCACACTGAGGATGAAGCCACATGGGAAAGGGAAGATTTCCTCCGGGCAGAGTATGCATATCTATTTGAGGATCAGCAGAAATCTCGAGGACGAGATTTTTCCTAAGGGGGTAGGTGTTGTGACACCCAAGTTTTTATTTGGATTTTTCAGAAGATTTTATTTGACTTGAGGGGAGTGATTTAAAATTTTCTTCTAGAGAACTCTGCCTCTCAAATAATTTTTCTTTATGGCAAAAGTTTTATTTGGACCCACCCAAGATCTGTCTTTGGTCTTGGAGGTTTTTGCTTTTCATTTGGACTCAATACAAAATGTTTCTCATTTGGGGAAAATAACTTTTGAAAATCTTTTTGAAATGCATTATGGCTTTTGGAATAACCCTTTGCCACTTTCAACAATTCCTTCTTGCCATGGTCTTAGTGCAAATCCTCTCTCCTAACCCTTCCCTCACCTTTGGATCATGATTTGCATCAAATCCAGCAAGTTGAACCTCCCCATGTGATTATTTCCATTTAAATTCCATTCAAATAATTTTATGTCTTCTCTTCTAGCACTTGGAGATTTACAAAGGAACTCCACTTTCTGTCTTGATTTTTGGCCCCAAACTTCTTTCCCCTCCTAGTACTTTGAACCCTCAACCTAGAACCATGAAGATCCACTGGTCTTCAGTTCAAATTTTTCAAACTACATCTGCTGCAAGTTTGGACCAGATTTGTCAAATTTGGTGAAATTCATTCAAAACTTTCTCCAAAAATTCCAAGTAAAATCAGGCAGCCTCTGGGTGCATTGAGTGGTCATCTCACCAAGTTACAGCCCCAGAAAAATTTATCTCATAGCCAAAACCTTTTGTCGAACACCTGCAGTGCACTGTCTATGTCAAGTTCAGAAAGTTCAGAAATTCAGTCAGTGGCCTGCTGTCGTTTTCTTCAGAGAAGGACGTCGATCTCGCTAGTGCCATCGCGTCGCCTTGCTCCTCGTCCCCTCCCCCTTGTTCCTGCACCGCACGAACGCCTGGCGCCTTGCGGGCATCGGCGACGAGCAGCAGAAGGTGCGTCGCCCCGTGACCGACGCCGGCGGCGGCTTTGCGGACGCCAGCGGGAGACACGGCGCCGACGACGCCACCCAGCGCCGCCCAAACCTCCGGAGCTCGCCGCGTGGCCTTCCACTCCCCCGAATGCGCTGCCGCTCTCGTCGTGAACCGCAGGGCGCGGAGCGCGCTCTCTGCCGCCGTTGAGCCCGAGCGGTCACCTCACCGCGGACCGACGCCATTACGCCAAGACCGACCCCGTTTAGCTGTGAAACAACTCCAGTAACCTCCACTGATGCTGCCTGGCCGCACAAACCACCTGCCAATCCACTGCTCCGCCGTAATCGCTCGCCGGAGATTCTCCGTTCATGGCCACCCCGTCGATCTGCCTATAAATAGAGGCCCCGAGCTTCAACTCGAGCACCCACCATCCCTACACTCCCCCTAGAGCACGCCTAGCCACTGGAAGAGCCCCGAGGAGGTCTCCTTCCTCGACTCCGGCCGCCGCGACCCGCCACGGGATCCAGCCCGATTCGCCCCCGTGTGTGCTCCTCCGCCTCCTTTCTCTTGCCAGTAGCTTCACCTTGCACCCCTCGTTCTGACCCGCGCCTCAATTTGTAGCTTGCAGCCCTCCACCGGAGTTCCCCATCCTCACCCGAGCCGCCGTCCGCCGGAGATAGTGTCGCCGTCGACGTGGTGCTCCCCGTTGGACGAGTCCACCACCCATCGACGCGGAAGAGGACGCTGAAGCTCTTGGTACCCTCCGTTTCTCCTAACTCGCCGTGGTTCGACGCCGGCGTCCACCGCAGTCTTCGGGCGTCGGCGAGCTTTTTAAACCTGACAGGTGGACCCCACCTGTCAGCCTCTATTCTATTCTCCTTCGAACCGTTATCTGTTGGCGCCTTCGGGCAAATACGTTTCCTCCTTTGCGCTTGCGCATTCCCAACCGAAGCGTTTTCTGTTTTCTCAGTTAAAACCCTGGAACTTTTCTGTTTCATTACAGATAAGTCCCTGGACGGAAGCCTTTATAACTTTTTAATAAAAAGGTATTTTTGAGTGATTCTTTTTCTGACAATCTTCAAATTTTGTCTAGTTTTTTATGGGATTTATTTGAAAAATATTTGGCAAAGTTTCTGTGCATGTGTTGGTTTTCACGTTAGTACCCGTTTCGTGATTGCCGTAGGTTCCGGGAGAGGTGACGGAGCCGCGAACTTCGCCGAGCTAGACTCCGACTTCTCCGAACCAGGCAAGCATGTTTTGAACATTTGATATGACAGGTGTTTTACATGTTTTCGTGAAATTTGTGCGTGGCATATGAGTGTCGGTAAATACCTCGTTGCTTGTAAGGCAACGACCCGGTTGTTCTAAAGTTGCGATGATCTCTGATGAGAGATGGCCTAATCATGTGGTGACATGAAGGGCAGCAAGGTGGTACTGTTGTAGTATACCAGCCTTGCATCATCCGACTTTCTCCGACGTTAACGTGGTTGGAGCCTCGTTGTCGTTCTTTTCCCGCATGTTCCAAAGTTGCGATGATCTCTGATGAGAGATGGCCTAATCATGTGGTGACATGAAGGGCAGCAAGGTGGTACTGTTGTAACATACCAGCCTGGCGTCATCCGACTTTCTCCGACGTTAACATGGTTGGAGCCACGTTATCGTTCTTCCCCCTTCCGTGCTACCACATGTCTCATTGCCAGGATGCGGTTTAGTAAGTTGGTAACCTCTTTCCGTGTACACACCAAACAGAGAGGCTGGGATGATGGTACCTTGGCCCAGGATTAAAGCCAGTCATCCGGTCAGGGGGCATGGGTGTTTCCGGTTGGGACCGAGAGGGAGGCCACCCCCTTAAAGCGCGCGTATAGAAATTTGATCCCATGCTACGCGAGGTTGTAGCCTCCCCGTCTCAAGGTTTTTCTTGAACGATGCCGAGGGTGATCCCTGGCTTCAGATGGTTGAATTGGGTGTGTACTGGTTAGACGTGTTTCTTCCAAAACATCGTAGACGGAACTAGTCCCCGTGACTACTGAAATCCGTTGGCTGTGGGTAAGTACAAACTCTGCAGAGTCAATTCTTTCCAAATCATCGTATCCATGATCAAGTAATGAAAACATTTTATCCATATCTATCCGCGTGGAAAACTTGTACCCGGTGAACAAGCTCAAGTGGTAAAACCCAGTTTTATCGTTATTCCTGTGGATGGACTAACTTTATATTTGTCTCATGCTTGTGATAAATTTATGTTCCCGAACTATTGTATTATTGAGCTGTGATATAAGCCCTTTATGTGACGTCGCGCAGACGTCCGACTGTGGCGTGTTCTTGTTTCTTACATTAAATATAAGCCCTTTATGCGATGTCGCTCAGACGTCCGACTGTGGCACGCACTGTCTTTATTTTTTGTTATAAGCCCTTTATGTGGTGTCGCCTCGACACCCGACTGTGGCATTATTATTCCGCATTTTCCGCTCGAGGAGTCTTTCAGACACTCGTTTGGCACCAGCATTATTATTCCACATTTTCCGCTCGAGGAGTCTTTCAGACACTCGTTTGGCACCAGCATTATTATTCCGCATTTTTCCGCTCGAGGAGTCTTTCAGACACTCGCTTGGCACCAGTATTACTATTCTGCAGTTTCCGCTCGAGGCGTCATTCAGACCCTCGCTTGGCACCCAGTTTTTACTACCTCTATGTCTGATCGTACTGGTTAACTTATTCATGTACTTCATGTTTACATTTGTTATACCTTATGTCCGAACTATCTTGCGAGTACTTTCATAGTACTCACCTGGCTTGTTGATTTGGCCAGATGTTGATGAAGGCGATCTCTTGGATGAAGAGTTTGATAGCGCGTCCGATGCCTAGAGGAGTCCCAGTCAATCCTGCGCGATCCCGGATATTGGTCACTTGTATTATACACGCTTCCGCCACCCGCAATAAGTCTTCTCGAGCCTCACTCCGACGCTCGAAGAGTTGTAGTCTTCTGGAATCATATCACCCGCTTCGCGGTAATATTTCCACCACCGTTATTATCGTGAGTTAGTAGTTTGCCACCCTATCCGCCGTATTGTTTTAGCGGCGTGCATGTAATAAATTGTTGGGCAGTCTCTGCTCAACCTTGTATTATATTTAGTACTCCTGGTATTTTTCTTCTGTGACCAAGATAATGTCTTCCTCGCTGGTCCGTAAAAAGGGATTGGTCTCTCAATAATTATTTTATTGAAAAACCGGTCGTGACAGTAGAATCGTCATCTTCTCCTCCTGGAGCTGGGTCTCCCATGAATACTCCGATGTTCTGTGTCAGGTCGCCGTTCTTCCTCACTAGTGTGACGATTTCCTCCATATAATCCTCGCGTGTAGCCTTGAGTTCTTCCTCCAACTCTGTGATCTTGGTCAATGCCTTCTTCAGATCTATCATGTCTGCGCACATCTGGTTCTCCTAGCGACGAATGTGTTGGTTTTTCTCCTGGATGAAAGCTGCAATTGATCCATCCTTCTTGGTGCTGATCATCTCCCATTGCTCGTCTCGGCGTCCACAAATCTGATAAATAGTATTCTTAAGCTCCCTATGGTAGACTTCTCCAATGCGTCCCATAGAGATGTGGGCTGCCATGCTCTTCCCTAAACTCCAGGTTGGTGCATCAAAGGAAAACTCTATAGGCTCAGTGACTGGCATAAACGTCCTTCCTGGAATTTGAACTTGAATCTTCCAGCGCTCCTCTTCTGGTAGTGTGGCTTTGTAAGTCCCGGTGAAGCTTGGTATTCCGATGTTCAGGTACTTAGTGACTTCCTTCAAGTGTCGTCCAAAGGGTGTATCTTCATCCGGTTGCATGAGCTTGTTCCTTGCATCTGCCATCCTAAAAGAGTAGAAAGTGGAGAGGAGTCAGAAATGAGAAGAGAGTGTGTTCTAGGGTTTAAGCTTAGTGGTCGTGTCCTACAGTCAGCGTGTGCTCTGATACCACCTTTGTAGCGACCAGACCTCAAACAGTCTGTGCTGTTGTGCACCAGTGTCATCCCTGGATCAGTAATGCTGACACGCACAGTACAAATGGAGGATTTATAACAGAGTAGCAATCACACACTTATTACAACGAATATCTCAAAAGAGAATAAGTGTCGGGGAACGTAGCAGAAATTCAAAATTTTCTACGCATCACCAAGATCAATCTATGGAGTAATCTAGCAACAAGGGGAAGGGGAGTGCATCTACATACCCTTGTAGATCATGAGCGGAAGCGTTCAAGAGAACGGGGTTGATGGAGTCGTACTCGTCGTGATCCAAATCACCGATGATCCTAGCGCCGAACGGACGGCACCTCCGCGTTCAACACACGTACGGAGCAGCGACGTCTCCTCCTTCTTGATCCAGCAAGGGGGAGGAGAGGTTGATGGAGATCCAGTAGCACGACGGCGTGGTGGTGGAAGTAGCGGGATTCCAACAGGGCTTCGCCAAGCGCTGCGGGAGGAGGGAGGTGTGTCACGGAAGGGAGAGGGAGGTGCCAGGGCTTAGGATATTGCTGCCCTCCCTCTCCCCCACTATATATAGGGCCAAGGGAGAGGGGGGGCACAGCCTTGGCCCTTCCTCCAAGGAAGGGTGCGGCCAGGGAGGAGTCCTTCCTCCCCAAGGCACCTCGGAGGTGCCTTCCCCCTTTAGGACTCTCCTTTTATCTTATCTCTTGGCGCATGGGCCTCTTGGGGCTGGTGCCCTTGGCCCATATAGGCCAAGGCGCACCCCCTACAGCCCATGTGGCCCCCCGGGGCTGGTGGACCCCCTTGGTGGACCCCCGGACCCCTTTCGGCACTCCCGGTACAATACCGATAAAGTGCGAAACTTTTCCGGCGACCAAAACAAGACTTCCCATATATAAATCTTTACCTCCGGACCATTCCGGAACTCCTCGGAACGTCCGGGATCTCATCCGGGACTCCGAACAACTTTCGGGTTACCGCATACTAATATCTCTATAACCCTAGCGTCACCGAACCTTAAGTGTGTAGACCCTACGGGTTCGGGAGACATGCAGACATGACCGAGACGACTCTCCGGCCAATAACCAAGAGCGGGATCTGGATACCCCTGTTGGCTCCCACATGCTCCTCGATGATCTCATCGGATGAACCACGATGTCGAGGATTCAATCAATCCCGTATACAATTCCCTTTGTCTATCGGTATGGTACTTGCCCGAGATTCGATCGTCGGTATCCCGATACCTTGTTCAATCTCGTTACCGGCAAGTCTCTTTACTCGTTCCGTAACACATCATCCCGTGATCAACTCCTTGGTCACATTGTGCACATTATGATGATGTCCTACCGAGTGGGCCCAGAGATACCTCTCCGTTTACACGGAGTGACAAATCCCAGTCTCGATTCGTGCCAACCCAACAGACACTTTCGGAGATACCTGTAGTGCACCTTTATAGCCAGCCAGTTACGTTGTGACGTTTGGTACACCCAAAGCATTCCTACGGTATCCGGGAGTTGCACAATCTCATGGTCTAAGGAAATGATACTTGACATTAGAAAAGCTCTGAGCAAACGAACTACACGATCTTGTGCTAGGCTTAGGATTGGGTCTTGTCCATCACATCATTCTCCTAATGATGTGATCCCGTTATCAACGACATCCAATGTCCATGGTCAGGAAACCGTAACCATCTATTGATCAACGAGCTAGTCAACTAGAGGCTTACTAGGGACATGGTGTTGTCTATGTATCCACACATGTATCTGAGTTTCCTATCAATACAATTCTAGCATGGACAATAAACGATTACCATGAATAAGGAAATATAATAATAACCTATTTATTATTGCCTCTAGGGCATATTTCCAACAGTCTCCCACTTGCACTAGAGTCAATAATCTAGTTCACATCACCATGTGATTAACACTGACGGGTCACATCACCATGTGATCAACGTCCAAAGAGTTTACTAGAGTCAACAATCTAGTTCACATCACTATGTGATTAACACTCAATGAGTTCTGGTTTGATCATGTTATGCTTGTGAGAGAGGTTATTAATCAACGGGTCTGAACCTTTCAGATCCGTGTGTGCTTTACGAATATCTATGTCATCTTGTGGATGCTACCACGCGCTATTTGGAGCCATTTCAAATAATTGCTCTACTATACGAATCTGGTTTACTACTCAGAGTCATCCGGATTAGTGTCAAAGTTCGCATCGACGTAACCCTTTACGACGAACTCCTTTTCACCTCCATAATCGAGAAAATTCCTTAGTCCACTAGATACTAAGGATATGTTCGACCGCTGTCATGTGATCCATTCCCGGATCACTATTGTACCCCTTGACCAACTCATGGCAAGGCACACTTCATGTGCGGTACACAGCATAGCATACTGTAGAGCCTACGTCTAAAGCATAGGGGACGACCTTCGTCCTTTCTCTCTCTTCTGCTGTGGTCAGGTCTTGAGTCTTACTCAATACTCACACCTTGTAACATAGCCAAGAACTCCTTCTTTGCTGATCTATTTTGAACTCTTTCAAAATCATGTCAAGGTGTGCGTTCTTTGAAAGTATCATCAGGCGTCTTGATCTATCTCTATAGATCTTGATGCCCAATATGTAAGCAGCTTTATCCAGGTCTTCCTTTGAAAAACTCATTTCAAACAACCCTTTATGCTTTCCAGAAATTTTACATCATTTCGGATCAACAATATGTCATTCACATATACTTATCAGAAATGTTGTAGCGCTCCCACTCACTTTATTGTAAATACAAGTTTCTAACAAACTTTGTATAAACCCAAAAACTTTGATCACTCCATCAAAGCGTATATTCTGACTCTGAGATGCTTGCTCTAGTCCATGGAAGGATCGCTGGAGCTAGCATACCTTTTAGCATCCTTAGGATCAACAAAACCTTTCTGATTGTATCACATACAACCTTTCCTTACGAAAACTGGTAAGGAAACTTGTTTTGACATCCATCTGCTAGATTTCATAAATGCAGCTAATGCTAACATGATTCTGACGGACTTAAACATCGCTACGGATGAGAAAATCTCATCGTAGTCAACTCCTTGAACTTGTGAAAATACTCTTTGCCACAAGTCGAGCTTCATAGACAGTAACATTACCGTCCATGTCCGTCTTCTTCTTAAAGATCCATTTATGTCAATGGCTTGCCGATCATCGGGCAAGTTCACCAAAGTCCATGCTTTGTTCTGATACATGGATCATATCTCGGATTTCATGGCTTCTAACCATTTGTCGGAATATGGGCCCACCATCGCTTCTCCATAGCTCGTAGGTTCATTGTTGTCTAGCAACATGACTTCCAAGACAGGATCACGTGCCACTCTGAAGTAGCACGCATCCTCGTCGTCCTACGAGGTTTGGTAGTGACTTGATCCGAAGTTTCATGATCACTATCATAAGCTTCCACTTCAATTGGTGTAGGTGCCACAGGAACAACTTCCTGTGCCCTGCTACACACTAGTTGAAGTGACGGTTCAATAACCTTATCAAGTCTCCACCATCCTCCCACTCAATTCTTTCGAGAGAAACTTTTCCTCGAGAAAGGACCTGTTTCTAGAAGCAATTACTTTTGCTTCCAGATCTGAAATAGGAGGTATACCCAACTGTTTTGGGTTTTCTATGAAGATGTATTTATCCGCTTTGGGTTCGAGCTTATCAGCCTGAAACTTTTTCACATAAGCATCGCAGCCCCAAACTTTTAAGAAACGACAACTTAGGTTTCTCTAAACGGTGTCGTCTCAACGGAATTGCGTGGTGCCCCTTTTAAAGTGAATGCGGTTATCTCTAATGCCTAACCCATAAACGATAGTGGTAATTTGATGAGAGACATCATGGTATGCACCATATCCAATAGGGTGCAGTTATGATGTTCGGACACACCATCACACTATGGTGTTCCAGGCGGTATTAATTGTGAAACACTTTCCACAATGTCTTAATTGTGTGCCAAACTCGTAACTCAGATACTCATCTCTATGATCATATCATAGACATTTTATCCTCTTGTCACGACGATCTTCAACTTCACTCTGAAATTACTTGAACCTTTCAATAATTCAGATTTGTGTTTCATCAAGTAAATACACTCAGCATCTACTCAAATCATCTGTGAAGTAAGAACATAACGATATCCACTGCATGCCTCAGCACTCATTGGACTGCATACATCAAAATGTATTACTTCCAATAAGTTGCTCTCTTGTTCCATCTTACTGAAAACGAGGCCTTTCAGTCATCTTGCCCATGTGGTATGATTTGCATGTCTCAAGTGATTCAAAATCAAGTGAGTCCAAACGATCCATCTGCATGGAGTTTCTTCATGCATATATACCAATAGACATGGTTCGCATGTCTCAATCTTTTCAAAAACGAGTGAGTCCAAAGATCCATCTACATGGAGCTTCTTCATGCGTTTTATCCCAAAATGACTCAAATAGCAGTGCCACAAGTATGTGGTACTATCATTACTTCTGGCATGAACATGTGTATCACTACGATCGAGATTCATTTTAGGTGCAAGACCATTGAAAGTATTATTCAAATAAACAGAGTAACCATTATTCTCCTTAAATGAAGAACCGTATTGCGATAAACATAATCCAATCATGTTTATGCTCAACGCAAACACCAATCTCGATGGTAGAGGGAGCATGCGATGCTTGATCACATCAACCTTGGAAACACTTCCAACATGTATCGTCATCTCACCTTTAGCTAGTCTCCATTTATTCCGCAGCTTTTATTTTGAGTTACTAACACTTAGCAACCGAACCGGTATCTAATACCTTGGTGCTGCTAGGAGTACTAGTAAAGTACACATTCATATAATGTATATCCAATATACTTCTGTCGACCTTGCCTGCCTTCTCATCTACCAAGTATCTAGGGTAGTACTGCTTCAGTGACCGTTCCCCTCATTACAGAAGCACTTAGTCTCGGGTTTGGGTTCAACCTTGGGATTCTTTACTAGAGCAGCAAATGATTTGTTGTTTCATGAAGTATCCCTTTTGCCCTTGCCCTTCTAGAAACTAGTGGTTTTACTAACCATCAACAATTGATGCTCCTTCTTGATTTCTACTTTCGCGGTGTCAAACATCGCGAGTTGCTCAAGGATCATCATGTCCATCCTCGATATGTTATAGTTCATCACGAAGCTCTAATAGCTTGGTGGCAGCGACTATGGAGAACCATCACTATCTCATCTGGAAGATTAACTCCTACTCGATTCAAGTGATTGTAGTACTCAGACCATCTGAGCACATGCTCAACGATTGAGCTTTTCTCCCTTAGTTTACAGGCTTAAGAAACTTGTCAGAGGTCTCATACCTCTTGATGTGGGCACTAGTCTGAAATCCCAATTTCAGTCTTTGGAACATCTCGTATGTTCTGCGACGTTTCAAAAACGTCTTCGGTGCCACAATTCTAAACCGTTAGCATTATGCACTGAACTATCACGTAGTCATCAAAACGTGTATGTCAGATGTTTCGCAACATCTACAGACGATGCTGAGGTTCAGCACACCGAGCGGTGCATTAAGGACATAAGCCTTCCGTGCAGCAATGAGGACAATCCTCAGTTTACGGACCCAGTCCGCATAATTGCTACTACCAACTTTCAACTAAATTTTCTCTAGGAACATATCTTAAATAGTAGAACTAAAGGGCAAGATATGACATAATTTGCAAAGACCTTTTGACTATGTTCATGATAATTGAGTTTATCTGATTAATGAACTCCCACTCAGATAGACATCCCTCTAGTCATCTAAGTGATACATGATCCGAGTCAAACTAGGTCGTGTCCGATCATCACGTGAGATGGACTAGTCATCATCGGTGAACATCTCCATGTTGATCGTATCTGCTATACGACTCATGTTCGACCTTTCGGTCTCTTGTGTTCCGAGGCCATGTACATGCTAGGCTCGTCAAGTCAACCCAAGTGTTTCGCATGTGTTCCGAGGCCATGTCTGTACATGCTAGGCTCGTCAACACCCGTTGTATTCGAACGTTAGAATCTATCACACCCGATCATCACGTGGTGCTTCGAAACAACGAACCTTCGCAACGGTGAACAGTTAGGGGGAACACGTCTCTTGAAATTTTAGTGATTGGTCATCTTACTTACTACCGTCGTTCTAAGCAAATAAGATGCATAACATGATAAGCATCACATGCAATCAAATAGTGACATGATATGGCCAATATCATTTTGCTCCTTTGATCTCCATCTTCGGGGCACCTTGATCATCTTTGTCACCGGCATGACACCATGATCTCCATCATCATGATCTCCATCATTGTGTCTTCATGAAGTTGTCACGCCAATGATTACTTCTACTTCTATGGCTAACGCGCTTAGCAATAAAGTAAAGTAACTTACATGGCGTTATTCAATGACACGCAGGTCATACAAAAAATAAAGACAACTCCTATGGCTCCTGCCGGTTGTCATACTCATCGACATGCAAGTCGTGTTTCCTATTACAAGAATATGATCAATCTCATACATCACATATATCATTCATCACATCTTCTGGCCATATCACATCACATAGCACATGCTGCAAAAACAAGTTAGACGTCCTCTAATTGTTGTTGCAAGTTTTTACGTGGCTTGTATAGGTTTCTAGCAAGAACGTTTCTTACCTACGTAAAACCACAACGTGATATGCCAATTTCTATTTACCCTTCATAAGGACCATTTTCATCGAATCCGTTCCGACTAAAGTGGGAGAGACAGACACCCGCTAGCCACCTTATGCAACTAGTGCATGTCAGTCGGTGGAACCTGTCTCACGTAAGCGTACGTGTAAGGTCGGTCCGGGCCACTTCATCCCATAGTGCCGCCGAAACAAGATAAGACTAGTAGCGGCAAGAAGAATTGGCAACATCTACGCCCACAACTGCTTTGTGTTCTACTCGTGCATAGAAACTACGCATAGACCTAGCTCATGATGCCACTGTCGGGGAACGTAGCAGAAATTCAAAATTTTCTAAGCATCACCAAGATCAATCTATGGAGTAATCTAGCAACGAGGGGAAGGGGAGTGCATCTACATACCCTTGTAGATCGTGAGCGGAAGCGTTCAAGAGAACGGGGTTGATGGAGTCGTACGCATCGTGATCCAAATCACCGATGATCCTAGCGCCGAACGGACGGCACCTCCACGTTCAACACACGTACGGAGCAGCGACGTCTCCTCCTTCTTGATCCAGCAAGGGGGAGGAAAGGTTGATGGAGATCCAGCAGCACGACGGCGTGGTGGTGCAAGTAGCGGGATTCCAACAGGGCTTCGCCAAGCGCTGCGGGAGGAGGGAGGTGTGTCACGGAAGGGAGAGGGAGGCGCCAGGGCTTAGGATATTGCTGCCCTCCCTCCCCCCCACTATATATAGGGCCAAGGGAGAGGGGGGGCGCAGCCTTGGCCCTTCCTCCAAGGAAGGGTGCGGCCAGGGAGGAGTCCTTCCTCCCCAAGGCACCTCGGAGGTGCCTTCCCCCTTTAGGACTCTCCTTTTATCTTATCTCTTGGCGCATGGGCCTCTTGGGGCTGGTGCCCTTGGCCCATATAGGCCAAGGCGCACCCCCTACAGCCCATGTGGCCCCCCGGGGCTGGTGGACCCCCTTGGTGGACCCCCGGACCCCTTTCAGCACTCCCGGTACAATACCGATAAAGTGCGAAACTTTTCCGGCGACCAAAACAAGACTTCCCATATATAAATCTTTACCTCCGGACCATTCCGGAACTCCTCGTGACGTCCGGGATCTCATCCGGGACTCCGAAAAACTTTCGGGTTACCGCATACTAATATCTCTATAACCCTAGCGTCACCGAACCTTAAGTGTGTAGACCCTACGGGTTCGGGAGACATGCAGACATGATCGAGAGGACTCACCGGCCAATAACCAACAGCGGGATCTGGATACCCATGTTGGCTCCCACATGCTCCTCGATGATCTCATCGGATGAACCACGATGTCGAGGATTCAATCAATCCCGTATACAATTCCCTTTGTCTATCGGTATGGTACTTGCCCGAGATTCGATCGTCGGTATCCCGATACCTTGTTCAATCTCGTTACCGGCAAGTCTCTTTACTCGTTCCATAACACATCATCCCGTGATCAACTCCTTGGTCACATTGTGCACATTATGATGATGTCCTACCGAGTGGGCCCAGAGATACCTCTCCGTTTACACGGAGTGACAAATCCCAGTCTCAATTCGTGCCAACCCAACAGACACTTTCGGAGATACCAGTAGTGCACCTTTATAGCCACCCAGTTACATTGTGACGTTTGGTACACCCAAAGCATTCCTACGGTATCCGGGAGTTGCACAATCTCATGGTCTAAGGAAATGATACTTGACATTAGAAAAGCTCTGAGCAAACGAACTACACGATCTTGTGCTAGGCTTAGGATTGGGTCTTGTCCATCACATCATTCTCCTAATGATGTGATCCCGTTATCAACGACATCCAATGTCCATGGTCAGGAAACCGTAACCATCTATTGATCAACGAGCTAGTCAACTAGAGGCTTACTAGGGACATGGTGTTGTCTATGTATCCACACATGTATTTGAGTTTCCTATCAATACAATTCTAGCATGGACAATAAACGATTATCATGAATAAGGAAATATAATAATAACCTATTTATTATTGCCTCTAGGGCATATTTCCAACAATAAGTATGACAAATATGGCTTAAGGCCATCTAATACGATAACAGCGGAAGACTTGGAAGAATAGTGAGTCCATCAACTCCAACGGCATCACTGAGTATAAGACCACGACCTAAGGCACCTTACTCGTCGTCTGAAAAGTCTGCAACATAAAACGTTGCAGCCCGAAAACGGGTCAGCACATGGAATATGCTGGCAAAGTAACACATAGAGAGTAATGAACAGAATGATGCTATCACTGCATGCATATTAGGCTGGTAGAAGGCTCTATGGTTACTGTTTTGTGAAAAGCCAGTTTTTCCCTACTGCAAAGGAATAAATGTTATTTAACTATCATGGTGGTTGTTAAACATTGAGAATGGTTGACAGCATTCTCAATCCCAATTAAGTATCATCATTAACCCAACAAAATTAATTAAAGTAACATGATGATGAGATTCACATGATGATCCAAGTACTAGATACTCAAGATGTCCATAACCGGGGACACGGCTAACCATGATTAGTTTATACACTCTGCAGAGGTTTGTGCACTTTTCCCCACAAGACTCGATCTCCTCCGTTGGGATTCTCGCACTTCATGGTGTTTGAGAAACGGATGACCGAGACACAGTCTTTCAGAAGCGTTAACTCTCTACTCCGGGTAGACAGTACCACCTACAACCCCTACATCTGCTAGTATACCTCTTCAAGAGCTCAGACAACTTAATCAACTATGCTAGAGCCCATAATAGCTTGTGGCTGCACACGGAAGTTTCTAGCATGAATAATCTCATGATCCCTTTGAGCCTGGGTGGCGGTCCTTAGAAAAACAGGCAATCCTGGAATACCCAGGTACCTCAATCCACCCAGATGTGTGTTTTAGTTGCCACCTTAAGTAAACCATTAATTAACAATCTCACATCTGTCATGGATACACTCACCCAATCCACGTCTACTAGCATAGCATAGCAATATAAGCAAACGTAGAAGTAACTCCCAAAGGTTTGACAATAAAACAGGTAATAGGTACTACCTCAACTACTTCCCAATACCCACAATTTAATTAGATCCTAATCATGCAATGTTTGAGGATTGGTCTAATGCATTAAAACTGGGTAGTAAAAAGGTATGATCAAAGTGTTACTTGCCTTGCTGGTGATCCGTGAAACTTAGAGATTCGAAGTAGCAAGCGGCGCACTCCGGGTACTCTATCGCAAACAAACAAGCATACAATAAGCACTCATCAAATGCACAGGTAAAACTCAAATAAAAGATCTAACCAGAAAGTTCAACTTAAGAACTCCGGTTTGCAAAAAGAAACAAATCGAACGAAGCAACGAAAGTCAAACGACGAAAGAAACAAGCTTCGTTTACTCATCTGAATCTAGGTCAAATTTTACAGTAGCAAAACTTGTTTGAGTAGGTTATATAGAAAGAGAATTTCGAGACGAAACTCTAGGCGCTTGAATCGCCTGATTCCGATAAACGAGCGAAAAGATAAACCAGAACGAAAATCTGATCAGAAATCGCGATCTGGAATAATCGCGGAAAATCCGACGAAAAAGAAAACTGACGAACAGTTAAACGAACGGACGTTCGTTAGCTGCGACAAACCGACGAACACGTTCGTTAAAACGAACGGATCGGTGAACGTTCACTAATTAATTAAACCAAAAAAACGATCTAAAAAAAAATAAACCTAGGGTTTTAAAAAAATAAACCGAACGGTTTTCAAAAAAAACTGAACGGCGAACGGCGGCT
>NC_057808.1:392094689-392096019 GCF_018294505.1 Triticum aestivum
CGCACTTTTCCCCACAAGACTCGATCGCCTCCGCTTGATTCTCGCACTACATGATGTTTGAGAAACGGATGACCGAGACACAGTCTTTCAGAAACAATAACTCTTTATTCCGGGTGGACAGTTACACCTACTTTCCCCTACATCTGCTAGCCCACCTCTTCAAGAGATCATGTAATCTACTCAACTATGCTAGAGCCCATAATAGCTTGTGGCTGCACACGGAATTTTCTAGCATGAATAATCTCATGATCCCTTTGAACCTGGGTGGCGGTCCAAAAGAAAAACAGGCAATCCTGGAATACCCAGGTACCTCAATCCACCCAGATGTGAGTTTTAGTTGCCACCTTAAGGTTGACCATTAATTAACAACCTCACATCTGTCATGGTAACACTCAAACCCAATCCACGTCTACTAGCATAGCATAGCAATATGAGCAAACGTAGAAGTAACTCCCAAGGTTTGATAACAAAACTGGTAATAGGTACTACCTCAACTACTTCCCAATACCCACAATTTAATTAGATCCTAATCATGCAATTGTTTGAGGATTGGTCTAATGCAATAAAACTGGGTAGTAAAAGAGGTATGATCAAAGTGTTACTTGCCTTGCTGATGATCCATGAAACCTAGAGATTCGAAGTAGCAAGCGGCGCACTCCGGGTACTCTATCGCAAACAAACAAGCAAACAATAAGCACTCATCTAATGGACAGGTAAAATTCAAATAAATATCTAACCAGAAAGTTCAACTTAAGAACTCCGGTTTGCAAAAAGAATCGAATCAAACGAAGCAACGAAAGTCAAACGGCGAAAGAAACAAGCTTCGTTTACTAATCTGGATCTAAGTCAAATTTTACAGTAGTAAAAACTTGTTTGAATAGGTTAAACGGAAAGAGAATTTTGAGACGAAACTCTAGGCGCTTGAATCGCCTGATTCCGATAAACGAGCTAAAAGATAAACTAAAACGAAAAACACATCAGAAATCGCGATCTGGGAAATCGCGGAAAATCCGACGAAAAAGAAAACTGACGAACAGTCAAACGAACGGACGTTCGTTAACCGCGGCTAACCGGCGAACACGTTCGTTAAAACGAACGGATCGGTGAACATTCACTAACTAACTAAACCGAGAAAAAAAACCAATCTATAAAAAAAATCTAGGGTTTCAAAAAAATAAACCGAGGCGGTTTTCTAAAAAAAACCGGCACGGCGGCGGCGGCTGCGGCTACCTCGTCGGGGCAACTCCGGCGGGGCTCGGGACGGGCTCCGGCGGGGCTCGGGGGGGTGCGGCGAGGGGCGGCGGGGCTCGGGGAGGCGACGGGCGGCGGC